>NC_058133.1:120684224-120702184 GCF_016433145.1 Gracilinanus agilis
GGAAGAAGGGAAGGAAGGAAGGAAGGAAGGAAGGAAGGAAGGAAGGAAGGAAGGAAGGAAGGAAGGAAGGAAGGAAGGATGGACACATGGGTGGTGGGGAAACAAGACAAATTTCTGTGGTAGCATCTGTACCACCTCTCATAGCCATCGGAATTTTGAAAAATCTTGAAAAGAATCTTCAGGTAGTTATTCATGTGCATCCAAGTATCTAGATGTTCATAGTCATGCAGAACAAATGCCCAAAAACTTGGCTGAATTTTCCTGTATTCATCCAGATATTTCTTGTTATGAAGTGTTTGATGATCTCACTGGTTGGGGCAGTTAAGCAGCACAGTGAATAGAGTGTCAGGCCTGGAGTTGGAAGACCTAAGTTCAAATATGATCCCAGAAACTTCCTAGCTATGTGACCCTGAACAAGTCACTTAACCCCAGTTGTGTAGCCTCCACCTCTCTTCTGCTTTGGAACTTATACTTAGAATCAATTCTATAACAGAAGGTAAGAGGTTTTTTAAAAAGATAATTTCACGGATTAATTCTTTTTCTTTTCTTTTCCAACTGTAATGAGGAGTTTGACATAGTGGGAAATATACTGAACCAGGAATTGGAGATGTCTCAGTTTCAGTCCCAGAGCTGACAGCTAATTAGCTCATTGTCCTTAATAAAGTGGATTCACTCTGGTCCTCATCTTAAGAGGTATTTGAACTAGGTGGTCTCTAAAACCCTTTGCAATGTTAACATTCTATGATTTCTATAGGGTGTTCCCTATCATTTCCCTCTTAAATATCCATTCCTTTCCCTTTAAACCCTTCCTATTCTTTTCCCACTCCCCCAAATCCTTATACTTTTGAGACCTGGGAAATAAGCATATTAACTTAACTTTTTAGCAATTAGTCTCTCAAATGGGGAATGGAAGAGGAAATTTTAAATGTCTACTTGATTCAGAATTATTCTAAAATGTGAAGGCATTAACAATAAAAGACTGGAGATGTGTCATGGAGAGAAGGATTTTCCAAAGGGAGAGAAGCAAATAACTGAATCTTGTTAAGTGAAGAAAAACAGCAGAGAAAACTAGTGTCTACCATGGAACAGAGATCTTCCCACTAGCATTCTCATAAAAAATAAATCAGTTCATGTCAACAAACATTTATAAGTGTCCACTATGGGCAAAATCCTGGGGATGCAAAAACAAAATGCAAATAGTTCCTGCACTCAAGCAGTTTACATTTCAGTATTACATTTTCACCTGTAATTTCACAACTCACCAGAAACTCTCTAAAATTCAGTCTTAGACAATTGCATGAGATAATGGGAGGCTGAGCAATTTGATCATGTTCAGACATTTATGTGTAAGAGGTAGGATTTGATTCCAAGGCAGAAGAGCAGTAAGGGCTAAGCAATAGGGGTTAAGTGATTTGCCCACAGACTCTAGATCTGACTCTCAAACCACTGAGCCACCTACCTGTCCTCTAAGAAGTAGGATTTGAACCCAGGTCTTCCTAACCCATTTTCTACCATAGCATGCTACCTTTCCACCTTCCAGTAAGGGAAAGAAAATGCACACTAGAGGTAAGAGGGAGGATGCTGCTATTCACCAAAGGGGGGCTATTCACCATCCACTACAGAATAAACATCTCCAGAGGGGTAGCATTTACAAATAGCAAGAACTCGCTGAGGGGGAGCCCTAACACTACCCTTACTCATAATTCTACCATTACTCATCCCTACCTCTCTCTCTCAAAGTCAATTCTGATAGATGAATCAACTGGTATGTGCTTAATAAGCTACTCTAGGCAGGCCTCAATGAACATGTGCATCCCCCAGCATGAGCAATTTAGGTGGAAATTCAACTGAATCACAATGAATAAACTTGTCTATCAGGCTGCAGAACCACTGGGAGGTTGAAACCCTTTATCAAGTAGCATTAAATGTATGCCCCAATTAATGTGATGATATTAATGGATGACTTTATTCCCAAATGACAAAACAATTCATATTGTTTCACATTAAATATAGGAAAGACATGCAGTGTGGGTGATTTGGAGCCTCAGCAGTAGCAAATGTAGCAATTAAGGCTGCAAAAAGGTTTTCATTATTCCCCACTGTTTGCAATGACTTCAAGTCGGAAACACCCTCCATTTCAACAGACATGGCCAAGCAATGGTTTTTACTTTGGGTTGGTTGTGGATTCTGTTGAAGACTTTCCGGGAAATCTACTTAAGCATTTGGTTTAAATTTCTTTTAAAATAAAATAAAAAAAAAAAACAACCATCAATTCAAATAAATAAATAAATAGCTAATTAGCTAAATAAATAAATAGATGCCAATCAATTAAATAGTGAGGTCACGTTCCTAAATCAATAGAGTCATAACCCCAAATTTTGCCACATGGGGCAATTCCCTTGGCGGGGCACCATACCGGGAGTCCTGTGCCACTACAAGTGGACTGTCTGCGACGTGGCTGTGGTAGAGGAGAATGTGAGTCATCTGGGAGCTTCCTATTTTAACTAAGTACTCTTGCTATCTGAGAGAGTTATAATATGGTGAACAGAGAGCCAGATTCACATTTTGTCTCTGACATATACTGACTGTGAGTCATTTTAACCTTCGGTGCCTCCGGGAAAATCTCTAAAACTATAAACTATAGCAATGGATTGTTAAGAGGAAGTTTTTCACTAGGAATTCTCTACAATGATGAAATTACAAACAAGCCTGGTGGGGGGAAAATCATGTTAGCTAGAGATTAAACTTAGTTTAAGGGCAACTAGATAGTTCAGTAGATAGAGCAAGCCTGGAGTTATGAAGACTTATCTTCCCGAGTTCAAATCTGGCCTCAGACACTAGCTGTGTGACCCTGAGCAAGTCGTTTAACCCTATTTGCCTTGGTCTCCTCATCTAATAAAATGAACTGGAGAAGGAAACAGTTAATCACTCCAGTATCTAAATGGGATCATGAAGAGTTGAACACTACTGATAAACAACTGAAAAACAACAAACTCAGTTTAACCCCCAAATGACAAGATTTATCAGTGAAGTACTCTCTATCAGTACTCTCTAATGTGAAAAGCCCAAGTTTCACTGTCATAGTTACAGCTCTTCATCAGCATCTAGAAAGGTGAAGAAGCCCTTTACTTCCCTAATATGCTAAGTAGGAGAAGTCAGATTTACTATGTTTTTGCAGATTGCATAGTAGTGAAATGAGAAAAGTTCTAAACTGGACAGCAACTGAAAGCCTAACTCTGCCACTTATTTTCTGTGTAACCTCCAAATGTATATTAACCTCTCTTAGACAGTTCTCTTCATTTGTAAAATGGAGATAACAACACCTGCCCTACCTACTTTATAGCATCTGGACAAAAATCAAATGAGGTTTATGTTATAAAAGCTCAAAGCCTATGCAAAAGTCAAATTATGATCCATAATCTCTTTAGAGAGTCACAGAATCTCAGAACTGAGAGGGAACTCACAGTCCATCTAGTGTAACCCATGCCTGAGCACAACAAATTTCTTCTCTGTTACCTCCAACAAGCCATCATCCACACTTTGATGGAAGACTATATGTTAGTCTCCATTATTACTTAATTTTGTATGTGAATGTGCCTGTCTCTCCAGATAGAGTGTAAACTCCTTGAATACAGGGAAAGAACTAAGAGCTCATTGGAATGGCAGAGCACTATCTCAATGGCAGCCCCCAAATTAGTTCCTTCTAATGGAATCATTTTGAATGCTTTGAGTGGTTTCTATATCTGTTTATGGGCTCCTCTTAATCCTTCATGTATTCTGCATTTGCTGAGGGGTGAAATTAAAGATTGTTCTCTCTCCATATAGAATTATTATCTTGAGTGCTTTTACAGGAGCTGAGGAGCCTTCTTATATTTGTAGAGTCCTCAGGATATATTATTTTTGGAATTTTTTTGCAGAGTAAACCACAGGATATCCCCAAAGGCTTACTACTCTAGTAATTACTCTAGAAATGGCTTCTGGTGTGGGCAGCTAGGTACATAGTAGGTAAAGTACCAGACCTGGATTCTCAAAGATGTATCTTCCTGAGTTCAAATCTACTCTCAAATACTTATTAGCTGTGTGACCTTGGGCAAGTCACTTAACCCCATTTTTCTAAGCTTCCTTATCTATAAAATGAGCCAAGAAGGAAATGGCAAACCATTCCAGTGTCTTTGCCAAGAAAGCCTTATAGAGAATCAGAACATGATATCATGAAGAGTCAGACATGACTGAATAAATACCATAACACCACAATTATCTTTTACTTCTCCCTCTGGACTCCTCTGACTGCTTTAGTTCCTTCAAAGAGTCTGAGATTTGAATCATGGAGCTAGGACTATGAAATGCTAGTTTTAATGAATGGTTTTTCTCTTTACCTCTAAGTGTGGGTTTTACTAAGATTTTTGGGACACCATATATGTAGAAAGAGCAGCTAATTGGTGCAGTGGAGAGAGTGCTGTTCCTGAAGTTAGGAAGACTCATCTTTGGGCTTTCAAATTTGGCTCTCAGTCACTTACTACCTTTTTGATCCTAGACAAGTCATTTAACCCTAGTTGCCTCAGTTCCTCATAAGTAAATGAGCTGGAGAAGGAAATGGCAAACCACTCCAGTATATTTGCCACAAAACCCCCAGATGGATGCATGAAGAGCCAGACATAACTGAAATGACTAAACCATAACAAAAATATATGCAAGAGGCATAAGAAGTCAAAAGAAAAATCAACACGATTTGGTGGTAGTCTCCAGGATTATGCTCAATCCATATAAGCCAAAACTTAGTGGAGGAGCAAGATGGAAACTGCTCAGTGGGTTGCACATTTATTATAGTTCTCTTCAACTGCCCATATATAATGCTGTCTTTATTACCTTTTGGAATTTCTAGCCCCATTTCAAGACTCAACTTCAGTATCGGCTTCTATACAAGGTTTTTCAAATTTGGGGCACTTTCTTCTACATCTAGTTCATTTTGTATATGTTTTATATGCATCTTATCTTGGTACAAGTCATTTTCTGTAAGTAGAATTTAAATTCCTTGAGGATAAGAGGGTTTCATTTTTATCTTTGTATCCACAGGACTTAGCATGGAGTCTGGCAACCGTAGGTTATTAACAGATGCTTTAATACGCATTTGAATTGAAGGCTATGTCCTCTGGGATTTTTGCCCTGACTAGCCCAAGTTACATTATTTATTACCAACTTTCTTTGTGAGAGTGGACAAGTCATTTCACTCTTCTGCCACTCAGTTTCCTAATCTAGAGACTAGATGCTTTCTAATTTCTCTTCTAGCTCTAAGATTCTAGGTAATAGATAAGTTGTCTCCCCCATTAGAATGTCAATTCCTTGAGGACAGGGACTGTATTTTCTCTCTTTTTATAGTCTTGGCATATAGAAGACAATAAATGTTTATCAAATATGCAAATAATATCTAGAACTAAGTGAGATAAGACTGGGAGAACTAAGGAACCTGTTACAGGTTCAAAAATTTCTGAACATAAAGGATCCACCCTCATTCTTGGACCTTGTTGATTTAGTCAGCTTCCCAGTGACTCTACTTCTTCCTTAGTCTCTATCCCAGGGAATTTTCTCTTTCACCCTCTGGCTCACACTTTTTATTATTTTTCCTAAGCCTTCCATATTGATGAGTTCCAAAGATTGAGTAATCCAACACCTGAACCTTCCTGGTCTCTGAGTTTATTTGTCTCTACATTTAAAAATCTGTTACACAACCCTGGTTATTACTGTTTCCACCTTCTTCTTACATGCTATTATATCTGGAAAGCATAGGCTGGTATCCTGCTCCCTCTCTTTGCCTGATATATTTCTGGTTTTTGTAGAGCTTCAGAGTCTAAAAGTTCAGAAACAATTAGCCAGGGTAAGGTTAGAAGTGGTGTAATGGAAAGAGGACTTGGCTTAGGGTCAGGAGATCTCATCTGAATCTTGGCTCCAGCCTTTACCAGCTGTGTACTCTCTCCAGTGATACAGATCATAATCCATCCATACCCTCTCATCCTATATAACACTTTCTCTAGTCCGCCTAAAAATCTTCCAGTGGGAATTCATTGACATGAGCTGGAGACCTTCCTCTAGTTTTCCAGGACTACTAAACTCGAGAAAGGGAAGAATTATTCAGAGGCCTCTTTATAATCTGTTATCCCACTGGGAGGAGGAAGAATAATCCCAGTGGGGAATCCAGCAGACCCTTGGTCTTGGGGAGAAAGGGAGGAAGAGGAAGATCTGCATTGTTTACCCTCTCAAAATATAAGATGGGAGCAATAGTGGCCTGAATCCCGGGAAGGTCAGACATTCTCTGAGTGCATCCATCACTGTGTGAGGAACATCACCATTCTGCTAGGAGAGACAGGGACCTTGGTAAAAAGAAAAGGGGAAGGAGAAAGGAGTCCTATAAATTACCCACTTCTTTCTCCCCCAGCCACTCCTCCCCCTCGACCCCCCACCTCTGATTAAATGTCCTCAGGGATCCCAGTAGGGAGTTTAAGAAGCTTATGCAAACCCACAATGACCTGTCCTGCTGCTCTAGCCTGGAGCTTCTTTCCTGAACCGCCCTGAAAGACCACACAAATCAATTGATTAATAAGGACTCCAGGAAGTTGAGGTAGGGATGGTGGGGGGTAAGGAGGGGGTGGGGTGGAGTAGGAATGCCGCAGCTGGGCTAAGGAAAAGGAAGATCATTATTTTTAATTCCAGCAAATCAATGAGTTAAGAGAGAAGAAGGCATACACAGTCCAATATGCCAACGGGGTGTGGGGGAGATTGGGAAGGGTAAGAGAAAAGCCCACTTTCTAAATTTGCAGCCAGAAAGGCAGTCTGATCGTTGAAGACATAGTGGAGAATACTTAAAGTCTGGTATTAGCAAACACAGCTAACACAGCTCCATGTGCCCTTCCTAGGCTGGTGGCTGCAGACTTTTTTTTTTTTTTTTTTTTTGGTTAAACAATAGAAAAGATGGGAAAGAAAAGGCCAGCTTCTGCCCTTAGGGGTTTTACCATTGCTTTTTCCGCTCTATCCCACATCTAAGAGAAAGGGAAACTATCTTTTGTTATCACTCAATCTCCCTTAAATTTAAGAACAGCTGGGGATATTTTTCATGATTCATTAAATTCACCTTATTCCAAAGAAATCTTCCTGCCAATTTATCTTTGCCTCAGCAGTTGGGTCTCCAGGAGTGTTCAGTTTCCTGAATGCAGTCAACCCAGGTCCACTGTTTGGGGCTGAGTCTGTGATCTTTCACGCCGGAATACCTTTTTTTGAGGGTGAAAGAGAACAGGAAAGGAACCAGGGTATTGAAATGAATCTTTCCAGTCAAGTTTTCCCTTTCGGAAGATAAAGAGAAAGTCCTCTCTCTATCACAACTAAAGACCAACTCCAGCTAACGGCTTTGGGAGAGAAGAACAATTAGCAAATTCACTCAATGGAATTCTGTTTATCTTTCTGTTGTACTGGCTAACTCAGTGGTTTGAAGATGTTCTCCCTAGATTAAAACCATTATGTCCTAGAGGAAAGATAAAAGTGTTTGGATTACACAGTTTGTTGTTGTTGTTTTTTACTTTCTATTCTTCACACTTCAAAGCAGATATCTAAGCTTAAGTAAAGTGCTGGTGTGTACTCACTTTTCAAAAGGCCTTCCTTATGAAGTTAACAAATGATTACTCTTTAAAAATAGACCAAAAATGGACAGGTGGTTGGATAGAATGGAAGACTTCGAGGTTCAAATCTGATATTTACTAGCCTTATAACTCCCCACAAGTCACTTTCCCCTCTCTCTCAGTTTCCTCATCTGGAAGATAATAATAGCACCTACCTCCCAGGGTTGTTTTGAGGCTAAAATGAGATATTTGTCAAATGTTTTACAAACTTTAAAGCACTATATACCACGGATAACAAATTGCTCATCAGCTTCAGGAAGGGAGGAAGCGAGACAATTTGGATCATATAATTTCAGAAAATTTATGTGGAAATGTGTTTTTACATGTAATTGGTAAAAAAATAAACATAAAAAGCACATACAAATGCTAGTTAATATTATAAGTAAATAGCATGGGGGCAACTAAATGGATCAGTGTATTCAGAACCAAGCCTAGATTGGTACAAATCTGGCCTCAGACACTTCCTAGCTAGGTGACCCTGGGCAAGTCATTTAATACCCATTGCCTAGCCCTTACTGCTCTTCTGTCTTGGAACTGAAGAACAGAATTGATTCTAAAATGGAAGGTGAAGATTAAAAAAGAAAAAAAAAAAAAGAACAGCATGCTTGTTTTGTGAATCAACTCCTTTCTAATGCTGTAGAAACATTTGCTATTTAGTCGAAATATAGGAAATCAATTTTTTATTTTGTTCTTACCTCCTCCCCCCCAATCTTTGACTTCTTCTCTCCAACATAATTGCCCCCCAACTAGGGAGCAAGCCTTGCATTTTCTAACTTTAGAGTTAACACTTTTAACCTCTCTGAAGGCTGGTTTCCAAAAGCCAAGCTTAACCATATCCTGTCTCCAATGGAATGGTGGATGGCAAGCTTATATTTCGACAAGCTTTCGAGGAACTCAGTGATGATATATTAACAGATAAACAAAGGGCTACCGCACAGGTAATATCCCTGAATAAGCACTAAATGAAAAGCTCAAAGGACATTGTAGAAATCTTTTCCCACTGACACTAACAATTGAATATATTTTCCTCCACCCCCCTGCCACATTCTCCTTCATACCCAATACATATGCTCCTGTCAATCCATAAATGGCATTTGTGGCATTCCCACTATGCGCAAAGTCCTGTGCTTGGTACCTAGAATATCAAAGAACTTGCTGTGTGACCTTGGGCAAATCAGATCTATGAGCATCAGTTTCCTCATATGTAAAATAAGAGATTGAGCCAGAAAATCTGGCTATTCTGAGCCAGCCTTAATATTCTATGATGTATAATTTATAAATAGAAGAGATGATCTTTAATAGGGAGGGATTAATTTGGCATTGACACACGGAAGACAATCATAAAAATAATGGAGAACATTTGCAAAGGAAGAGATCAACCTGTTTTATTTAAAGTAGTGCTTACTGGGGCAGCTAGGTGGCCCAATGATGGCTAATATGGAAGCCTTATCTTCCTAAATTCTAATCTGGCCTCAGGCACTTAGTAGCTGTGCAACCCCAGGCAAGTCACTTAACTCTGCTTGCCTCAGTTTCCTAACAAAGCTGGCCATATGATGATATAAAAGGAAATGAACATCCAATCAGCCCATTTTGTACTTGTTAGTAGCCTAAGTTATATATTTAATGGGAAGGAATTTAGAAGCATTTTCTTAATAGATTTTCAGGTCATCTCCAATTTTCATTTATCTATGAAAGGGCTATAAAGAACTATGTTTGCCTTCAATGGTAGTTCCAAGCAAAGACTATGGGAGATAGTATGTAGGGATTCACTTGAATGGCAGTGTGATGTTAGTGACAGCCCCAAGTTCAGTTCCTCCTGATGGGAACTGTGAGTACTTTGGGTGTTTTCTGTATCTGTTCATGAACTCCTCTAAATCCTTTGTGTGTTCTGCATTGTTTTTCTGCATAAAATGAAGCACTATATGTTGTTTAGTTGTTTTCAGTTATGTCTGACTCATCATGAGTCCATTTGGGGTTTTCTTGGCAGAGAAACTGGGGTTGTTTTCCATTTCTATCTTCATTTTACAAATGAGGAAACCGAGGTAAAAAGGTTTAAGTGACTTGTCCAGGGTCACACAATTAGTAAGTATCAGAGGCCAGATTTGAACTCAGGAAGATGAGACTTCCTGACTCAAGGTCTTGGCACCCTATCCACTCACTGTGCCACCTAGCTGCCCCATCAGGGAAAGAGTAGGACAGGTCTGAACAATAACAACACTTTGATAATTTGCATCTCTATCATTTTCCCTGGTAGATTATAAGCCCCCTGCAGATAAGGAGTATTTTATTTTCATCTCTGTCTTTTCAGCACCTAGCACAAAACTCCATAAATGGCCCTTGAGTTGGACAGAACAGTATCTATTGCTATTTTCTCCTGGCCTTAAAGTCTATTCAAACCTTTTTAAACCCTCATCCTACTTAACAATTAAATGATCAATGAAAACACTCATTTTCAGAACTCAAAAACCTAGGATCACAGAATTTGTATAAAAAAGAGAATTTAGAAAGTAGAGATCACCTAATTCCACCCCCTCACTTTGCAAATAAGGAAACTGAGGTCCACTTCAGTCAAGTAAGTGACTTGTTCAAGATAATATTGAAAGTCAAGGGTAGAGCTGGAAATAAAAACCAGATCCTCCGACACCAAATCCGGAGAACTTTCTACCACAGCATAAGCTTCTAACCAGAATCATAGAATAACAGTTACAGCTGGAAGAAACCATAGAGGGTATATAGTCCAAATGGTTCATTTTATACATGAAGAACCTAAGACCTAGAGAGGGTTATTATCCTAAAGTCATAAAGGTAGCAAATTTGTAATACTGGGATTTGAACCCTGTCTTCTAACTCCAAATGAATATTCTTTCCACTGCACCATAATGTTCATCAAAAAAGATAAGCAGCCCTCAGTCAAAAAAAAAACATGATAAATTATGAATCCTAGAAATGGGAATGGTATTTTCTCCTAACATATTTAATAAGGCTAGAACAGCACATGTTTCTGATATATTATAACAGCTGTTTAATATATGTCCAATATTTCTTTGGTTAAACAGACAATTAAACAGTAGGCACTTTTCTTTAAATACAAAGGTAAGTTTTGCAAATTGAACCCCAATTATTGGTGATAAAAATCACTTGCTGTTTAATAGCCTATTAAGTAAAACCCACATATGTATATAAAGTGTTGCCTGCATGCATCAATCCTCATTATATTTTTTTAAAAATCCACACAGTGAAATCTCTGCCAACAGGAAGACTCCGGCTTAAGCCTTAAGTATGGTGATAAAAATATAAGATCGGTTTCATCCTGAAGTACTAATCCCAATCTCCATCTAAAATTGCCTGACCCTAAAATATATTGGTCCCTTGTTCTAATCACAGGAGATGTGTTCTGAATAGGACAGCTCCCTCTCTCATTGGCTAAGTCGTTGGTTTCACTGTAGCTGAAAAATTAATTCCTTTTCAGAAATATTCTCATCTTCTCCTAAAAGAAGGGGGGGAGGAAGCTTTTTGATGTAGAGTGACAGGATTATGAAGTGACCCTCTGGGTCAGAAGGAGACTTTTTCCTTTTCTCATCAAGGAAATCAATTTCTAAGTCCAAGTCTCTTAAAATAATATATTCTTGTGGCACGCATGCAGCTTTTTTGATCTGCTATGAAAAGAATAAGAGGTAAAGAGGATCAGGGGTGGCGGTGAAATATTATAATCGCCCCGCACTCACACATCAGCCTTTCACTAAGTAATTCCAGATAAATTGAGGATTTACATATTTAAGATTAAATGGGGGAAAGAGTAGCTGAGGCATAAATAGAGGAATACAAAGATCCGGCAGAGGCAAGTTAACTCTTAAAACTTAAAGTTACGGGGTGTTTATTTTATTTCTCCTGCTTCAAAGTTTCATGTTTATTAGTGAGCAGCCCAGATAATCTCACTGGAATCAATTGAACCCACAAACCCCCTCAGGGGACTCTCTTTCTCTCTTTTTTTTTCCACCAGTCCTCAGAAAATACCAATTATACTGACAAGCAACAGTTAAATGCATACAAAGACACATAAATGCAGCAGATGGAAAACAGGAGGAAACCAGCTGGAAGTGTGTTTCCCTTAGAACTGTTTTTAACAGCCTGTGCACAAATAATGTCTCACTAATACAGAGATAAAAATAAAACATAAATATTTAAAAGGTGACTGGTCAAAGCAACAAGATGGCATAGGATGCCATTATCTTTCCAGCTCTATTACCCTGGGAGTCTGTGCTCCAGATACTTTCCAGAGAGGACTTCAGAGAAATCCTGAAATAGGTGTCAACTTCAGGGTCCCTGTGGCTGAATTTGGGAGCTAAGTTACAATTTTAACCTTTCACCTTTTGATGGTATGGATCCCCCCAGAAGAATCAAAGGTTTGCTGGGTGCTTGTCACACCTGTTGGAGTCCAGGCTGCCAGCTCTTCTCTGCCAAAAGGGAGAACTGGGAACTGGGAAGAAAGGGTCGTTTCTTGCTCTGGGCTCTGGGTTCAAAGTGCTGAATACTCTATAATCTAATGATGCTCTTTCCATCCTCCCTGTATAAGTGGAATGAGCTGTCCTCCACATATGAAGATGGCATTCTGAGCTACTTCTAGGAGGTTGACTGAGCCTTAGGTTATTTTCCAGTGGTGGAACTCATCCATCTAGTAATCCCTCAAGTGATTTTTCTTCATTCGTTCATGGAACAAATATTTAATGAGCATTACAAGGTGCCAAGCCCAGTGCTAGGGACTACTGAGGTTGCTAAGGCTTTAGAGACCATCTAATTCCCCAACACCCAGTAGGTCTATAATAAATGCTTGATGGTTAATCCAACCCCCTTATTTTACAGATATGGAAACTGAAGGCCAATGCCTTGACCACATAGGTAATAACATCCAAGCAGATTTAGAACCCAGGTCTCCAGAGTTTATGTTCTTTGAGACCTTTGTCCCTGTCCTCAAACTGCTTATGATCCAGGAGAGGGCATAAACAAAATGTGGAAATCATTAGAATAGAAAGCACTTTTATACTATACCAAAATGCTGAAAAAGACCAAAGTGCCAGAGTTCATAGACATCACCCCCAAGAAGGTCTTCATGAAGGAGATGTGATTTTATTGAGACCTTAAAGAATGAGTAACCTCTTCCTAGACAGGAAGGAGAGGCAGATAGGAGATTCTAGGTAGAGGGAACAACATGAACAAAGGCAGAGAAAGTAAGAAATCTATTTAGGAAATCAGGAAGCTCCAGTTTTACTTAGGGAGATATAAAAGAATAATAGAAAATTTAAATCTAGAAAAGTAAATTGGGGCCAGATAATAAGAGGACCTTGAATGTCAGACTACAGTTTAGAATTGGAGAGATTATTAAACTTCTGTTGTAATAAATAAGAATTGTGTTTTATGCAAATAAGTCCATCAGGAGTGTACAAGATGGAAGGGAAGAAGGGACAGAGGCCTTATACGAGAGACAGGGACACCAGTTAGGAAGAACTCCATGAGAGATAATGACGTGTTCATGGAAAGGACAAATAGGCAATGACTCTTCAAAGAATGAATTGACAAGATTTGATGATGCTAGATGTGTGACCCTAAACAAAAACCTTAACTTCTGTCTGCCTCAGTTTCTTCATCTATAAAATGGAGAAAATAATAGTATCTACCCTCCAGAGTTGTTTTGAGGATAAAATGAGATAATATTTGCAACGTGTTTTGCAAACTTTAAAGCACTATACATATGCTAGCTGTTATTATTTTAACTCGAGTTTTTTAAACTCAAAGTATAGACTTCCCACTTTAACAATAATAATATCATGCCTATCAAATGTTAAGGCTTGCAAAGTACTTTCTATATGTTATTTAACTAATGAGTGTCCAAGACCAGCTTTGAACTCTGGAAGATGAGTCTTTCTTACTCCAGGTCTGGCTCTCTATCCATTGTGCCCCCTAGCTGCCCTTTCTGTTTATCTACTTTTTATCTTTGAGCAAGAAATTTAACTATTCCTTAGTATTTCTAGCTGGGAAGGAGGGACAAGATCTCTGGCCTCTTAAAGACAGCCACAGAGTAGACTTTAGAATATAAATGATGTGCCTGGTACCATGTTCCCATTCTCCTAGACCATGACTGAGTTCTTGCTCATCTTTGGAGATGGGCTTAGTCCTACATGAACCAGGCTGGTCTGATCCAATAACTCCAGGAGGTCCTTCTTAGCCCCAAATCTTCATTAGCCCACAAGATCCAGAGGTGGTCCAAGAGCTTATCTGAGGACTCCTGTCCACTCATTTTGGTCCCCAGGTCTTTTCTATCTTTGGAGACTAGTCCTATTGTGATTACTTTATTCATTCCAACTTCCCTCAACATTTTATATAATAGTTCCTTATAGTTGCATTGATTCCCTCTTGTCAGCTTTACCTTCCTTAGATGGCAGAGACCACATCCCTGGCCGTGGGCATTTTCCGTTTGTCCTGCATGCCTGGAATGCTTTCTCTTCTCATCTTCACCCTTTGGGTTCCTTCAAAATCTCTCCTTTTACAACCTCTTTCTCAACCTCTCAATTCAAGAGCCTTACTTCTGTTGATTTTTTCCAATAGTCTTACATATAGTTTGTTCATGAATATTTGTTTACATATTTGTCTCTCCCATTACAGTATGAGCTCTCAGAGGGCAGGAACTGTCTTTTGGATTTGGGGGGGGATCCCCACTACTTAGTACAGTGTCATATTTAGTAGGCACTTAATAAATGGTTACCCATTGATGAGGTGAACTGTTCGGGACTTTTTGTGTTTCTTGTCTTAACTCGTCTATCTTGAAAAAGAGCTGAGTATAACAGGGATGAGTTTGTTGCTTTCTAGCATGATTTTCTATGAAGTTAATTTAAAGCGGGGCTCCATACATGGTAGATGTTCAATCTATCTCACTGTCTGACAGACCAATGGCTACTCTAGCGCCATTCTTAAAAGGAACCCATGATTATAATGTCTCTTATATACTAGCTGTGTGACTGTAGGCAAATCACTTGCCATCTCTGTGGAAGAGGGAATTCTATCAGACTATGAATTGATAAAATCACAGTGTAGGCCAAAAAAATCCCAACAAAACAAAACCTCCAAGGATTGTTGTAAGGATTAAATGCGGTGATGCATATGGAAGCACTTTTCAGACTATAGGGAACTTTATAAAGGCTTACATTATCATTATTCATAATAATATTTAAAATGAGTGATTTATAAAGGAGAAACAGCATTGTGTAATGGATAAAGAGCTTGTCCAGGAGTCAGAACATTGTGAGTTCAAGTCCTCCCTCAGCCACATACTGACTATTTAACTCTGGGCAAGTTCTCAGGACTCTAGACAGCACTTTAAAAGTGTAAGTTTCAGAAGAAGGTGCCAGCCTACATTGGTGGGGGCATTTTACCACCAGAGAGTTTCCTTCACAGGTCCAGTCCCCAACCCTAATGTCTAAATAACAATACCAACAGCATACAATAAGATTCAAGTGAATTATATAGGTATTAAGTGATACAGGTAAAATTATTATAAAGAAAAATGCATATGCCATTAAAACAAAACAAAACAAGAAATTTAAACCAAAGACCAAATGCTTCAATGATCCTTGCCATTTAATACAAGATAAGTTGAGGTAAGTAAGCTATTTACTAAGGTATTTTACACTGTGAAGTACCAGGACATCATTAACTGATTGCTCTGTGACTCACAACTCCTATAAGAAAATTTATGAAGGAACATCATTCACATGTCTTTCAGGGAACCTGGCAGGAGAAAATATGGCCTGGCATTTATCAGGGGAAAACCATAGAGGGGGAGGGTCAGCTCCTTAGGCTATGGCCTTACTTCCTCCCCAAACTGTTATCTTCCTTCTTTGTACTGAGCTCCAGAGAATTTCAAAGGCAATGATCCTGTTGTTGACTCTAGGGAAAGCAGGGGGAAAATAGAGATGAAAGTCTGATATTGGGGGTTGGGAAATTGCAAGAAGGGAAGTAATGGCTTTTTTGGAACTGAGACAGAAAGAACCCCATATTCAGAATGGCGATAACTCAGAATGTACAGTGTTTACTGCAGAGAATTAGTTCCTGGGACTCTAATATTTTTATGATTAGAGAGTCATGTTGACTATTCAGTTTTTCACTTCCTATTCAGTTTCAGAGAAGGCCAAACAATGCTGCTACTAAATAAAATTTGGGGATTCAATACTAAACACAACTAAGGTAAATAGTGGTATGATTTAAATCTCTCTATAATACTTATTTTTGCTTCAATTACCTGGATATTTCCAATGAGGAGGAAATGAAATATCTCCATGATGCTTGAATTCTCCATTTCATTTTGCCCAAGTAAGCACAACACACAAGTCCCTCCCACATTTTATATTTGTACGAGATTATTCAACCAACTACTTAGAAGACAAATCTTTTTTTCTTTAACTTATTTTTGTGCAATCAGATGGATACTCCAACTCAGCCATCAGCTGAAAACACCAACCAGCTCAACCATTTTGATCCATTGGGCAGGATTTCGTTTGCTTGTTTATTTTTGTTTCTGTTTTCTCTACTATAGACAAAACAAAATGAAATGAAGTACTGAATGATTATCCAAGAATTCTGATTTATGCCCGAAACCAATCTAGAAAATAAAAGACTAAGGCCTATTTTTTCTTTCCCAGTAGATAGGCTTTTGACTGAATTTATTTGGATACTTATCTTAACTTTCCACCCTCCCTTCACTGATATGGCTTAGACTTAGAGCCTTTTATGTTTGGGAGGAGGGAAAGGAGGGGGTTCCTCTCTTTGCTCCCAGCTCTCTCCCCCTTCTCTCTTCTGTCTTATTGCAGTTTCAGCCCAGCTCTCCTGGGAGCCGCCATTGATTTAAGAGCAACGCGATGTCTCGCCCTTCTCTGGATCCTACATAAGCGCAATTCCTCCGCAATTCCTCTGAGCTTGGCATGTCCCTCCTGCGCCTTTAGTTTCCTCCATTCCCCATCAGGTTAGACCCGAGGCTTACTTAAAAGGCTGTAGGGTGTGTTTATTCTCCTTAATTATGGATGAACCTGGGCATACAAAAGAGACCAGATGAAGGAATCGGCTCTGTTATTGGTTAACCCACATCAAGGAGTTTCCGAGTGCCTGGAAAGGGCACTTTCTGGAAGCCCCGCATCTGTCGTTACCCGCTTTTCTTGCTGAAGCATTTGTCTCCTATCTCACGCTGAGGCCTGTTATTTTAGACAGCTGATGTTTATCGAATAGGGTTGCTCGTTTTCTTCGGCGTCTCATATCTTGCCCTTATCAAAGGAGTACAGTTTGGGAAGGGCCAAGGTTCAGATGGACGAGATGGCAATAGGGAAGTAAGCCTTCTCGCTCCCGGTGCACGGACTTCTTCCCATTCCCCAGCTGGGTCAGGTTTATGGCTCAAGGGGAGGCTTATCATTGTTGGCTGGCTGGGAAGCTCACGGTCTATTTGCACATATAGCTGTCACCAACCACTAGTCTGCTTCCCGTGTAACTCATTTATTGAAGGTGCTATAGCAACAGATCTACAGTGAGGGATGATGAATTCAAGTTCCTCTTGCAGGAGGCTTTCAAAGTACTTCCTTACCGTTCCCTCGGTCTCTTTTGTACAGATCTGCTCAGTGACCCCAGAGCAGTTTCGCCACCTCTGTCCCACCCCCATTTTCAATGCTCACCACTTCTCCTCCCTGAGGGAATTTTCCATGAGGGCTCTGTGGGGTCTTCTAGCACAGAAGAGAAACATGTTATGTCCCCGTGTAAAGAGGATACTGGACCGGGGATCGGAGTCAGGGGTTCTAGTCGCTGTTTTGCCACTTAAGTAAGTAATTACCCACCTTGGACAATTCATTCACTCATAGGGCAATGTTGCTGAGACCTTGGGTTTAAATTTGACCCCTGATACTTTCTATGACCTTAATTATGTCATTTAACCCCTCTTAATCTTACTTGTTTCTTCTGTAAAATGAGATTAATGCCTAGATGATAGCATTTGGTCCAAAAGGTATTACCAGACTAGAATAATGAGTCTAATCAAATAAGGTGAAATTAAGAAGTCTAGGAGGAAAGGAAGAAAGGAAGAAAGGAAGAAAGGAAGAAAGAAAGAAAGAAAGAAAGAAAGAAAGAAAGAAAGAAAGAAAGAAAGAAAGAAAGAAAGAAAGAAAGGAAGGAAGAAAGAAAGGAAGGAAGGAAGGAAGGAAGGAAGGAAGGAAGGAAGGAAGGAAGGAAGGAAGGAAGGAAGGAAGGAAGGAAGGAAGAAAGAAAGAA
>NC_058133.1:120702485-120795231 GCF_016433145.1 Gracilinanus agilis
GAAGATAAGAAAGAGGGGGAAAGGATAGAAGTGAAAAAAAGAAGGAAGGAAGGGAGAAATGGGAAATAATGAAAGAAAAGAAAAAAGAAAGAAAATAACAATAAACATTTACATAGTGCTTACTACATTCCAGATATTATGCCAAGCATTTTACAAATATCATCTCATTTGATCTTCACAACAATGTAGGTGAATTTGCCAAAATTATCCTCATTTTGGAGATGAGGAAACTGAGGCATACTGCTTGCCCAGAGTCACACTGCTGGTAAGAGTCAAAGATCAGAGTTGAACTTATGTCTTTCTGAGTCTAGACCTGGAATTCTACCTACTCTGCCGCCTAGGTGCCTCTGAGAAAAAAAAGAAAAAGAGAAAAAAGGGAGGAAAAAGAAAAAAGAAAAAAGAAAGGAAAAAATAAATTTTTTTCTTTTGGTTATTAGTTCTTTAAATCTGTTTATACTTTGTACACTGACAGGGCCTTAAAATCTGCCCTGTCGATATGCTATCTGGCCCACCAACCCCTACTATCTACTCTTGTGGCCTCCAAATCCAAGCACATTGTCAATGCTCTGCCAGTGACTGCTTAGGATTTCTGGTCCTTTCCATAAGCCCTGCCTAAACCTTTTTATGATGTGGTAACTCCTTCCATTAGAATAAGAGTTCTTTGAGATCAAAGATTATCTTGATTTTTCTGTTTGCACCCCTAGCACTTAGTACAATGTTTGGCACATACTAGGTGAATAATAAATATTTTTTCAATCATTCAAAAAAAAAGTTCCTGGGTTTTCAAATCCAATATGAGTCAACTATGTGATCAATCAGCTAAAAATGTTTCTCTGAAGCTTCCTGCTTATCTTAAGACTCTTCCCTCTCCAATCCACTACCAAAATGATAATTTTCCTTAAGAACAGACCTGACCATGCCACTCCCCATGTAATAGATTCTAATGCCTTCCAAATTCCTCTCTGATTAAATATAAATTTCACCATTTGGCATGGCCCCAACCTACCTATCTTTCTTTTATTATGCATTTCTTTCCTTTCCACATTCAGTGATCCAGCCAAGCTGGCCTTCTCCTTCATTGGCACACAGGACAATCCATCTCTCTTCTCCTTGCATTTGTAATGGTTGTCCCCTCCTCACCTCCACTTCTAGAGTACCATGTTTCCTCTTTGAATACCGTGTTTTCAATTCCCAACTCAAGTTGTACCTTCCAGGTACACCTTTCCTAATTTTCCCTGTTAGATCCTCTACTCCAACTCCTTTATTTTATAGTTGCTGAACTTGCCCAAGGTCACCCAAGTAGAAAGTAGCTAAAGGAGGATTTGAACCCAGGTCTTCTGATTCTCAGGGTTCTTCCTACCCTGCCACACTTCTCCCTTTTTATTTTATCAGAATGATGTCCTTCGATTTCTCATATGTTTGTCTTGATGACCATACAAAATAAGTAGGGAAGAGATTTTTCTTCTAATTTTACAGATGAAAAAATTGAGGTAGATTACAAAAAAAGGGAAACTTTTAAAAGTTGATAGGACATTTTAAATCTTAGTTGTCCAAGATCACATAGCAAATTAGTACAAAGTTGAGATTAGAGGCAAGTTTCTGAGAGTCTGCTAGACGACATGGTTATTTCACTACTATCTGTCTTTTATGTCTCTAGAGGTAATGGTCAAAGAAATCTGGGGACAAGGGACTAGATGGCTTGGTGCTTTACCCAGCAAAACCCAAGTTTCTGTGATTTGTCCCTGAATTAGGTCTTGAACAGACTGCTGAGTAGGAGAGGCCATCATTTGTAGATGCAAAAACAAGCCATTAGAATTTTAGACTAAAAAGGGAGCTCAGCAGCCATCTATTACATCCAATTCCCAAAAGAAATTCTTACTATAAAAAGGCTAAGGAGTGGGCATCCATCCTCCAGGTGAAAAAATGCTAATGGGAGGAGAACCCTCCATGGCCCAAGGCAACCTATTTTACTTTTGAATAACTTTTATTGTTGGTAAAATTTCTCTAATATCAAGACTAAATTTGGTTCTGCAAATTTTACTCCAAACTTCTAGTTTTCCGTTTTCTGAAGACCCAAAGAATGAGACTAATCCTTTTATTTCATAATAGCTTTTCAAATCCTTAAACAGGGTTATCATGTACCCCCTGAGTCTTTTCTTCTCCTGGCTAAACTTCCTCCATAGCCTTCATCTGACATGGATTCAAGGCCTTTCACCATCTTCTTGGTTGCCCTCTTCTGGAAAGAATCCACTTTAGGGATGGTATAAGTGTGATATCCAACATTTTAGTTGAGAAAATCAACAACATAAATACAGGATGATGGAGACAAGAGTAGAGAAAATTTGTAAGAGAAAGATCTGCATGTCTTAGTGGGCTACAAATTCCTTATGAGCTTATCCTGAAACATGACAGCCAAAACAAGCAAATAAACAAAAAAACCTCAAAACAAAACCCGAAATGAAACACCTTAAAAGCTCCTTAGTGCTACATTAATAAAAGCATATAGTAGTTAGTGGTTCTGTATTCCATTCTGAACAGATCTTGACTTGAGTATTATCTTCAGCACTATTAACTTATCAAAAGCTATATTATCTGTCAAAACACTAAAGAACTGGGAAGCATGTTTAAAAAGCCTAAAAGGGATAAAAATTAAGCCCCTAAATCTATATACCCATTTTGTGTGTATATATTTTATATATTCTCTTTTTTCAACTCTTCCTTCTTCCAACCACATCAGGATTTGTGCTTTTAGATTTTTAATTTTGTTTTCTCTTAAAAAAATTTTATTGATGACTCCCATTTTTATTTATTTCCAAATATATCCTTCATCCTTCCCCTACCCAGGACAACCATCCTTTATAAATAAATATAGGCATTTATGTTTTAAAAAATGGGGGGGGTGGAGTAAAACTAGCCAATACATGGACTATTTTTGACAGCATATTCAATGCTCTCCATCCATAGTCCACTACCTCTACCATGAAGGGTCAGAGGTATATTTAACAACTTGAGAACAATGACTACTTCCCCTCTTTCTTTGTATTCCCAGCACTTAACATTGTGCCTGGTATATCCTAGACACTTAATAAATGCTGATTGACTTGGCTTGTGAGAAGTGCCATGGCAGAGTAGACAGAATGCCAAACTTGGATTTGGGAAGATGGGGGTTAATTGCTATCTCATACCCTTACTATGCCACTTAAACCTTCTGTGCTTTAGTTTTTCTCCTAGGAAAATATAGATGATGCTAATATTTGTAGCATTTCCTTAACAAGGTTGTTGTGAGGATTAAGTGAAATAATAGATGAAAAGTGCTTTATAATCCTCAAAAGGATAGAGATTGGTTCTATTGTTTCACTAGGATAAGGAATGACCTGGTAAGACAACTCCCTTTAGCAAACAGAGACCTCCTCTACATCATACAGTCTTGGAGGGTTTTCACTGAGAGATTAAATGACTTACCAAGGGTCACCCAGCCAATTTGAGGCACAGCTTGAACCTAGGTCTTCCTGCTTCTGAAGTCAGTTTCCTATCTTCTATCCCATTCTGCCTCTCATTCCTGAGCACTATATGAATAGTAGATAATCCTAGCAAACAATCCAAGCCCCAAACGGCTCAAAACTCATCACAATAAATGTCAATAAAACCCAAATTTCTAACAAAAAACATTTCTAAACTTACCCAAATGGCTCATTGACTTAAAATTATTTTAATAATAGCAATATGATTAAATGTGAGTTTTTGTTATTATGCTTAATGAAATTTATACAAAACATTGGCAATTCGGTTTGGCCACTATGTATCAATCACTTACTAGGTACGACAGCACTGTGCTAGGCACTGAGGGAGATAGCCTTTTAGGAACTCGTGGTCTAGAAAGAGAATTAAGAAACACAAAAGTAGCTATAACATAAAATAAACTATGATGGATATATGTATACCCAAAAGATTAGCACCAATGATGTGATGCTCTGCGATGCCCAGATGGATCTGTGATTTTATCAAATTTGATGTTGCCTCCATATTGCAACCCATACTTGCCTGCTCATCCTGGGAGACTCTTGTCCATATTTTCTCATAAGTTCACCATAGAGAATCTATCCAACATGCTTGAGGCCTTCTTCCCTTTCTTCTGACATCTCAAGGATACCAATGGAGCCCTCGGGCTGTCCACCTGTTCTCCCTCAACCTCCCCACATGAACAACTCATCTTCTTTTCTTCTCAGACATTTCACTCCTATTTTTTTCAAAGTTCTTCACTGGTTGTATATTGCATCCTGTTCACATCCACCCTGTGCCTCTCCATGCTTTGTGAGGGTGTCTGGTGAATTGTAGGAAGTGAGTTAATTGAATATGATTTTGAATTAATATTGAATTAACAGGCTGCTAGGAGGCATAGAATATGGAATGCTGGACTTGGAGTCAGAAAAGTCTGAATCTGAATCTTGGCTCTGCTCCTAACTACTTAGGTGGCTTTTCTGGGCTTCGTTTTTCTCATCTATAAAATGAGGGAGTTAGGCTCAATGGCTTCGGAGGTCTTTCTAGTTGTTAGTCTGGGGTGATTAGAAAAATGTATTAATCTTAATATAAAATTCCCTTTCCCCTCCCTCCTGGATTAAAAAGAAAAAATGGGTTTCTTAGGATACTGAGAGATTCAGATCACTTATTAAATATGACTAGCGCTTTTCCAAAAGGGACAGGCCTTTGCTCCAGAGTTTTAAAACTTAACTATGGGCTAAACCAGAAATTGAATAGAATCAGTCTCACACTAGGGAAATCCTGGGACAAGTCTAGAAGTTTATCAAGAGATTAGGTAGAAAGGAAAATCCATTCCTGATAGCTTCTCCTACCAAACATGGCAGTCATAGCAACAAACAGAATCCCATCTTAAGTTGCCCAGGTTTGGTAAATTTGTGAGCCACCCAGATCATTTTTAGTAGAAGTCTCAAATTTTTCATACTCTTTATGCTCTATGACTTAACAATAGAGTCAGGAAGACTAGGTTTAATATTATGTTAGGAGATTCTTTGTATTTACATACACACATACATATTCTTGCTAGAGTCAAGAGATACCCAGTGTGAACACAATTTGATTTCTGGTTCATTTTACCTTGATCTGGGCAAATCACCATCTTTCTGACCCTGAGTTTTTTTTATCTCTATAATAAGGGAATTATCTAAGATGATCTCCAAGGTCCCTTCTAATTCTAAATCCTGTGATCTTATGAATTCTTTTCTTGTGAATAAATCTCTAGGAAAAGGTACATTAGAACTCAATAGTGTATATTGAGGTAGCAGAGGGAAATGTAAAGGGGCTGGAATGTGGGAATTAGGGCATTCAGCTATAGTAGTAGAAATGAGGAGTCCAGGGTTCAGATAGAATACTAAGCTCCTTTGAGCTTGGGATGATGACTGTGGTTTCAGATATTTTAAAACTACAGGAAGGAAATCAGTGTATAGGACCATGTATTGCCATTTGAGAAAGATCACTTTTTTTTTGATCCATGTCTGACTGTTGGCAGAGCCATGACCTTGACCTCTCATAAGTTTCTTGGAAGGAAAGATCATTTTTTGACTCGGGAGGATCAAGTTAAAATGATGAAGGCATTGGCATTTGATCTGGATGTTAAGGGATGAGTGCGATTTCAGCCCATGAAATGTGTGTGTATGTCTGCTAGCCTGGGAATGGAGTAAAAGTAAACCATCAGAAATGCTTTCAAATTTTTTTCCAAGAGCACAGAGAAGAAATAAAAGATAAGACTTGATGGATCCTTCCTTAAACAAGGGCAGGGAAGGCTGACTACATTTTTCTTTTTTCTCTTTCTAAGTTAATATTTTGCTATTAAATTGTGCATCTTTCTCCCTCACTACTTCTCCTACCAAAAGTCACTGGACAGTGAAATGTTCTGGAAAAGTGGATGGAAATCAGTTAAGTGTATCAAGCTTGGTATTTTCTTTTTATATATATATATATATTTTTTTAATCCCTTGTACTTCGGTGTATTGTCTCATAGGTGGAAGATTGGTAAGGGTGGGCAATGGGGATCAAGTGACTTGCCCAGGGTCACACAGCTGGGAAGTGGCTGAGGCCAGGTTTGAACCTAGGACCTCCTGTCTCTAGGCCTGACTCTCACTCCACTGAGCTACCCAGCTGCCCCCTTGGTATTTTCAACATAGAGCATGAAACAAAATATGAAGAATGACCATTAATTAACCCTAAGAAATTATCTCTTACTTTTTTAATAATGGATCTATAATAATCATATATATACATATATATGCATGCATATATATACATATATATGTAATTATATATATAAACCTAGAGCTGGAAAGGATCTTACGGGTCATCTAGTTCAGTTCTCTGCCTTTAGATGGATCTGGCTTTATAAATGAATTTTATAGATCAAATCCTAGTTTGGGGTTAGCCAGGTTTTGCTTGAATAATTCTATTGATTCTGATTTTTGCAAAATGTTTACAGTGGTAAATGTTTAACAACCAGCTCTCCAGAAAAAAAAAGTGAGCACAATGCACTTAAGTTCAACCTGCAATATTAACATTTTATCCAATACTTTCTTAAGTGTAGGCTGCAGGCTAACTCTGATTTGTAGCTTTGCTAATTTCTGCTAATTTCTTTAACCATTAGCTTTCTCTTTAGCAGGTTTAAGTTGGCTCCAGCATACCCCTGCAATTTTAGGCCTGAAAAGGGAACCCATTCCATTTTTAGAGAAGTGAAAAAAGCAAATGTCATAATCCCCAATACACCCCCATTTTACAGTTAAAAATTGAGGATCAAAAATTTGAAATGGCTTAAGGTAAATACAACTAATAAGAATCATATCTGGAACTCGAACTCAGGGATTCTGATTCTAAGGCCAGTCTCTTTGTATTATATCATCTATCTGTCTATATACCACACTTTAAAATACTCCAACATCTCTTACCAAAAATTCTTCCACACATGCATTTATTTCTTCAGGATCCAGACATAAAGGTCATTAGGGAAAGAAATCTAGCAAAGAAATAAGATCTCTATATCATACAGCCTCTCCCTTCTCCTTTTCCCCAAGAGACAATAAAATACCCTCTTAGAAGTAAATACCACTAATGGACAATAAGGGGGAAAGTACACAACATCTTTTGGCCATTTTCTCCAAAGGATAATGACTGCACATGTGATTTTAATAGTATAGGGAAATTCCAGATGGCCAAACTCCCTTTTACAATACAGGGGAGAATCCCCTCTGAAATATGTAGATTGAGGTCAAAGATTTTAACCTGGGGGTCCCTAGATATTTCGTAGGTGTGTAAACTT
Organism: Gracilinanus agilis; assembly: GCF_016433145.1. Classification (NCBI taxonomy): domain Eukaryota; kingdom Metazoa; phylum Chordata; class Mammalia; order Didelphimorphia; family Didelphidae; genus Gracilinanus; species Gracilinanus agilis. Next base: position 120,709,804 of record NC_058133.1, read on the forward strand.
GAATGGGAAAAAATTCTGGATGGGAAAAAATGACATCTTTATTTTTATTAATCTTTTATTTTCATTGTAATCTTATATACTGTATTTTGTGCATTTAAAAGCATTATTCTTGAACTGATGCAAAGTGAAGTGAGCAAAAGCAGGAGAACATTATTCCCAGTTATGGCAATATTGTATGATGATCAGCTATGAAAGTCTTAGCTATTCCCAGAAATACAATAATCTATTACAATTTTGAAGGACTCTAGATGAAAAATGTTCTTCACCTCCAGAGAAAGAACTGAAAGTCTGAATGCAGATCAAAGTATATTTTTCTTTATTTTTCTTATTAATTTTTTTGTTCTGTGCTTTCTTTCCCAACTTGACTAATATGGAAATATGCTTTACATGACTGCACATGTAAAACCTATATCAAATTGCTTGCTGTCTTCAGGGTGGGAGGGATAGGAAAGAAGAAGAGAATTTGGAACTTAGAAATTAAAAAAAATGTTTAAAAAATAGTATATAATTGGGAAAATAAAATGTAAAATAATAATTTGCAAAAAATATATAAGCAATGGAGTTCTTGAAAAAATAAAAATAAATAAAAATAAAAACATTATTCTGAAAAGATATCCATGGGTCTAATGTTAGAGAACCCCTATCTTAAGGAGTTGACCAAGGAGGTCACATAACCAGGAAGTGTCAGAAACTGTACTTGAATTCAGAACATTCTGGCTTCTGTAGCCAGCAATTCATTCACTCTGCCACAGTTTCCCACTCTCTAAGCATTCCTCCAAATCCCCATTCTTTTTATGATTACTTTACCTTCTTCAGCAATGACGTGTTGTAAAGTTAAAAGGTGTTGAAGTAGAAATGGAGACACTTGGATTCTAATTCTATGTCTACCACTAACTGTGAGACTTTGGGCAAGCATCTACCTAGTAAATGATAGGATTAGCCTATATGATCTTTATGGTCTCAGCTGCTTTTAGGAATCCCTACTTACCAGTTAGGGTTTTTTTCCCCCCCAGATCATATTTAGATTTAAAACTCTTCTTCCAATCTACCTGTTAAGTATGTTCTAATTCAAGCTTAGGTTGAACTAGATATAAGACCGATAATAACATTAATAATGAATTTATATAACATCTGTAGTTTTACAAATTGCTTTCCTCACAGAAATCCTCTAAGATTGCTCCTTTATTATTTCCCTCCTACCCCAACTATTTTTCTGAGGAAACTGAGGCATGATCACACAGCTCACCACTGTCAAAGCTACAACTGAAATTCAGATCTCTTCTGGAAAATCAAGTCCTTTCCTTACTATACATACTACATTGACTTCTGAGGAATGCCTCCCCCCCCAGATTCTCTGTTTCTGTGACCCCCTTTACATGCTCACCATCCTATCTTCATCTCTCCCAATTATAAATTCAGAAGGCACATTTCTTATGTCCTTTATGTGAAGAGCAATTCATGGGAAGTGTAAATCCCCATCTGGGATCTCTAGCTGAAGAGATCAAGTCCAGGGACACTTGGCCATCTGGGGACAAAGTGATCCAAGAGATAGTCTCTATTCCTTGTTTTCATCACTGTCACAAAAAAAGAGTTCCAGCTTTTTCTTCTCCCCTCCTCCAAGTACCAAACTCCCCCCTTTGTACCTCCACTCCACAGGGGACCCATCATGTCCAAGCAGATCTTGCTTTCCCCTGAAATTCTCTATATAAGCACAAAATGAAATGATGATTATTTTTCACCACCATCAAGCAGTTCTTCATGTCTTTGGCATGGTGTTGGCATTTTCAAATGAGAAGGCAGACGTGTGACCCATTTGAATTGATGCATTTCAGCCTGCCAAACTTCAATTTTGACCTAGTCAGGGTATTCCCCACCAGCTAAAGCACAGCTGTTAGGACAGGGAGAAGGTCATTTAACTCCCTAGATGCATAGTCAGTTTGGGGCTTTTCAGTATTAGGAAAAACAAACTAGAAAATGGTCATATTTTTCCTTGTCTATCTATAATGCAAATATGGGATGGGGAAGGGGTTGTCTTTCCTTGTTTTCTTGAATTAGGTAAAACTGTAAAATAGGGATGTAGCCCAGGGACGTGGAAAGAACCCTGACTTCTGGTTTAGTCTCAGTTACTCAAAAGCTGTGTGAGCTTGATTGAGCAAGACTTCACCTTTTGGGGTCTTAGTCAACATCAATACAATAAAGGGGTCAGATGAGGAGATCAGTAAATTCACTTAATCACCAAGTTCCTCTCTAGTTCTAAAGATGTTTGATTCTATAATTTCTCAGGGAATAAAATTCAAGTGGGACTTAATGTATTGTTTAGTACAAATGAAGTATTCAACACTGAACCTGACGATAGCCCTAAAGATGGCAGAAAGGGGAAAAGTTTATAGGAATGAGACAGGAGGGACAAAACATTGTTATCCCCTACACTTGACTTATTTCCCCAACAACTAGATCCTCCTCTTCTCCATACCAGCCACTTGCCATTTCAGAGCTAAAATGTTTGCTGTCTTGGTGTCAAGAGCCCATGCACACTGAATACACACTTCCCTGTTAGTATTGTGGGAAAAGGGAAAGTCACTTTGCTAAGACCCTTTCAGGCACTCTTTTCTCCCACTTTCCTTTTCTGTAAAATGAGAAGAATAATAAGAACTAACTCTAGGACTCACAAAGCTAGAAGAGACCTCAGAGGACATTTACTCCTTCCTTCTCATTCCATCAACCAGTCAACAAGCATTTATTAAGTTCTTGCTATGTGCCAGGAACTTTACTAAATTTTGTAATACAAAGACAAAAACACAGTTCATGCCTTTGGGAAGCTCAAATCTCAGTGAAGAAGATAACATGCAGACAATTATTTACAAACAAGATTTACAGTATAAAAGGATGATAGCTTCAGAGAGAAGGTACTGCTTACTGGCACTAGGCAGTGTCATAGACTGAGAAAGGCTTCCTGCAGAAGGTGGAATTTTAAGCTGAGATTTCAAGCCAGGGAAAGCAGGAGGCAGAAGAAGGGAGAACATTCTAGGCACAGGGGCTGACATATTAAAAAGGCCTAAAATTGGAAGATGGATTATCTTGATAGAGGAAGAGTAAGAAGGCCAGTATTACTGGGTCAAGGGTAGAAGATTATACATTTGATCCTATAGGCAATGGAGTTTATTGGGTAGGGGAATGACACGCTCAGAACTACACTTTAGGAAGATTATTTTGGCAGCTAAGTGGAAGCTACATTGGAATAGGTAGAGCCTGGAGGCAGGGAGGCCAACCAGAAGGTTTTTGCACTTGTTAAGTTACTAAGTGATCAGAGTTTTTGAATGCTATGTGAGTGTGCAGAAGGGGACTTGCATGATTGGATGAGTAGAGTAAGTAAATGGGAATGAGGAGTTAGGATAACATAGAAGTGAGATACCTGGATAACGATGAGGATGTTGGTCCACTCATCATTAATGAAGAAGTTAGACAGTTAGAAGAACCTGGAAGTAAGAATACTGAATTTTGCTTTTGACTTATTGCTTTTGAGAGATATCCCAGATTGAGATGCTTAAGAGGAGGCTGGTGATGCAAGACTGAAAAAAAGGGTAGAACTAGATAGAGAGATCTGGGAGGTATCTCCATAGAAATGATCAATGAATTCATGTAAACTGATTAAATTACCAAGTGAGATGGTCTAGAGCTTTGTTTCTTATTAAATAATTCTATTTTTAAACCCTTCCCTTCTGTCTTGGAGGCTCCAGGGCAGAAGAGTGGTAAGGGCTAGACCATGGAGGTTAAGTGACTTGCCCAGGGTCACCCAGCTGGGAAGTGTCTGAGGCCAGATTTGAACCTAGGACCTCCAGTCTCTAGGCCTGGCTCTCAATCCATTGAGCTACCCAGCTGCCTCCCCCTTAGATAATTCTTAAACATCTTTGGCACTTGAGAAAATGGTCCAAGGGATTTGAACTAATGATTAATTTAAATAAACTTAATTTATTTAGAATATTATAAACTTTTATACAATTTAATATAAAATTTAAATATTTTAAATAACAAAATTAAAATTTAATGGCAATTTAAGTACTAAATAATTGCATAATTATGTGTTATATGTGTGTATATATTTTTGTTTGAAGCATTGTAGGTTTGTTTCTGTGGCTATTTGAAACTTTTGTGGGCAAAAATTTATAATTTTATTGGTTGTAAGCCCTTAATGATGAATTAAAAGATATTAGTAGTAGTACTCTAACTTACCTTGAGAGTCCACAACACATTTTGTTGTTGTTGTTGGAAAGGGTTAGAGCAGTGGTTCCCAAACTTTTTTGACCTACTGCCCCCTTTCCAGAAAAAATATTAGAGCCCCTGGAAATTAATTTTTTAAAAATTTTAATAGCAATTAATAGGAAAGATAAATGCACCTGTGACCATCACCACTCCCTGGATTGCTGCAGCACCCACTAGGGGGCAGTGGCACCCACTTTGGGAATCACTGGGTTAGAGGAATGAAAGTTGGGAAACATTGGCACAGAGAGTCAAGAGAAAAGGACCAAGGACAGAACCAGGGGGAAACCCACAACTAGTAGACATGACCTGACTGAAGATCGAGCAAGGGAGATTGAGAAGTATAATCCAGACAAATAGGAGGAGAACCAAACGATAGTGGTATCACAAAATTCTAGAAAGGAGACAGTATCAGACAAAAGAGGATAGTTGACAGTGTCCAAAAGTTTCAAAGAAGGGCAAAAAAAGATAAGGATTGGGAAAAAAAAAAGACCATTATATTTGGTAATTAAAAGATCACTAGTACCTTCAGATAGAATAGTTTCGCCTGAACAAGGAAATTAGGAGACAGATTGAAGAGGATTTAAAATCAACCAAGAGGAGAGGAAATGGAGGTACTAATTGTGGGCAGCTCTATCAAGGAGTATAGCCATGAAGGGGAGGAGAGGGAGAGGATGATACCTAGCAGAGATGATCAGATTAAGTGAGGTTATTTTAAGGATCTGGGAGACATAAGTATATCTGTAGGCAGCAGAGACAGATTAGGAAATTAAGGCCCAGAGAGGTCACACAGGTAGCTGAAAACATATGTCATAAAATTCCAAATTCAATGCTTTTTCTACCACACCACCCAGAGTTTTTGTGAGGATGATATGAGATAATGGATACAAAACCCCATATAAATTTCTATTATTGTTATTATCAGACCAAACTGTATTTTTTCCAGTCCCAACACATCTGGTCAGTCCAAGCTTTCTTCCCTAAAACTCTCTTATGGGAATACAACTTGAAGAGAAACTCAATCCATCATGACCTGATGTGTGATCACAGCTCACAGCTGGAATGTGCTGGGAATCACTTCTGGTACTGAAAAGGTTAATTGTCTCCTGTTGTGCAGTAGAAGCTGAGAAAAGGATCCTGTGTTGGGGAGGAATTAGAGTAAATGAGGTTTTCTTTATAGTGCTGCTCATTCTCAACATGTTGAAAGGGCATTAGTTCACAGTCACTTTCTCTGGAATTACCAAATCTGCTCAGGAAGCCTTCATTAGGATATTAAACAAGACTTAATAAGTGAAAGTGATTTGCATCGCTGATAATCATGTGCATTAATCAAGCCAGCTTCTGTCTCTCCCGGTGCAATATGTTTCATGTTCCATTGTAAAGCCCCTTTAATTCTAGAGGGCTTCTTAAAAGGGAAATGTTACATTTAGAAAGCCATTTTTAAAATGATTTACTTAGCAAAGATCACTATAAATAATGTTCTCCTCACTTCTCGGCTTTAACCATCAGGATAATTAATACTCTGAGGTTTGTGTCAGGGATACGGACCAGATGTGTTCCCATTTATCAGCCCTGGATTGCACTTACTCTAATAAACGTTTTGGCCTTTAAAAAAAATCAAAATAAGTTGCAATACCAAATAACTCCATCTTACACTTTCATCCAAAGTCACAATTTGGGGGAAAGGCAGGGGATGCTTTTCTCCTGTGTGGTTGAACATATTCTCTTTCCCACAGTTCTAAAATACTCAGCTGTGAGCATTGCCCCTGCCTCCTCTAACTGGTCAAATACAAGCTAAAGTAAATAGAGAAGGTTGCTGATTTCTTTTTAATGCAACTGTTTTTGTTAAGGTCAGTGGCCTGGGAGGTAAGATATTTGTGTTCACTGAAAGCCAATTGTGCAAGCATAAGAAAAAGGAATATATGTGAAAGGTTCATTCGTGCAAGAGGAACACTAAGCACTGTTAAGGTAACTTTATTTATATACATATATATGTATATATGTATATATATATCTATCTATGTATACATATATATATATATATTGGGGGGGGGGGTGAGATAAGCTGGTTTTTATCCTCACACACAGACTATTTAGAGCCAAAATCCTAACTTTTTTGGTCAGACATCCCTTTGGCAGTCTTGTGAAACCTGTGGACCCCTTCAGAGAATAAGGTTTCCAAATGTGTCAAACTAAATACATAAGATTACAAAAGAAACCAATTACATTAAATACAACTTTTAAATATTAATATTAAAATATTAGTATTAGGGCCATAAAAATTTTTTGTAACAGTGAAGTGGCACATTGGCTAAAACATCAGGCCTAGAGTCAGGAGCACCAAAGTTCCAAAAATTCAGCCTCAGGTATTTACTAGCCACGTGATCCTGGAAAGGTTGTTCAATCTGTTTGCCTTAGTTTCCTCATTNAAGGAAGGGAGGGAGGGAGGGAAGGAAGATACAGAGGGAGGGAAGGAGGGAGTAAGATAGGAAGGAGGAAGGAAGGAAGGAAGGAAGGAAGGAAGGAAGGAAGGAAGGAAGGAAGGAAGGAAGGAAGGAAGAAAGGGAAGAAAGGGAAGAAAAGAGGGAGGACTTTTACTATTCGTTAAGCATTTTGGATCCAAATAGAAAAGAAAAGCCAAACCTCTTTTCTGGGAGTTCCCATTCTAATAGAACTCACACATATGTATATAGAGAAAGAAGGAGATAGAGATCTATCTCTATATTAAGTATGGAGAGCATGCATAAACACAACTATCCTTTAAAAAGAACAACTATGGCAGACTACCCTAAGCTTGCCAATTCCCTTGCCATCTTTAATTCTTGCTACTGTCCTACTTCTGTGGCAACATTTATAGTCCCCTTCTCCCTTCAACCAAAGCAGCCTCATTTATTATGTCTCTGCTAAAATTAACTCCACGTTAATTTCTGGAGGCTTTAGAGTTTATTGCTGGAAAAAGAAAGGTTATTTGCTGGCTGTGGCTTGGGATATTATTGTTTGCATGCACTAGGGCTCCACATACTATTTAAATGGTGCTCAAGAGATGAAGTTTCCATAAAGCTAGGGAGACTTGATTCATCCTAATGGCCTGCAACATGAATTATATGCCCTACTTCACTACCTTCTTGGTTCAGTAATCTGGGATAGCTCCTTTGGAGTCATTTATCCAGAGGGGAGAAGATGTAATTCCCAACTGATGACTAGTATTTAATTTTTTCTCTTTCCTAGATTCCCCCAACTGGTGCTTTTGTAGTGTTCCCTTATGCTCATGGTGAGTCCGACATCCTGTTAGATCATCTCTGTGCAGCTTGGCCAGTGATACCAGAGGTTGGATAGTCTGACTTTAGGGATCTCTCAGATGGGTATGTTTTGGGGGTCCTTCATTTGACTCATTTCAGTGACAGCTCGTGGGAGAGTAGCAGGATTTTTTTTTTGTTGTTGCTTACTATGAATATAACTATTTGTTCTTCTGGTTGGAAATGGGGGGAAACCTAGACACATCCACAGACATTTCCTATCTGGTCCCCCTGGGAACTACACTAGGAATTATACTCACTTGGGCTCAGCACCAATGACTAAGCCTGAGAACTGTAAATGCTCACTGCCTTCTGATCTGGTTTTCATGTCACTAGTAGAAAACGGTCCAATCTTTACCCATTTATAGGCTCATAGGATTCTAGTACTGGAAGAGCCCTTCAAAATCATCTAGTACCATCCTGCCACTTTACATAGGAGAAAACCAAGCAGCCTCTTCCCTGCCCTGCCAAGATATAGATGTGAAGTGATTTACTCAAGCTTATGGTTATAAGTTGCAAAGCCAGACAACTTTGGCAATTACTCTGGACATCACTTTATTAAATTCTGAACAACTATTTGATCTATACCACTAAAAGTCCTGTGATAGATCTATGCTGTGTTCTTTTTGTTGTTCAGTCATATATCTTATTGACAAACAAATCAGGTAAAAATAAATAATAAGGCTTTGAAATGTAAATAAACTCACCATTTAATGAGGTAGAAACAAATTAATTTTTAAAAGCATTAATACTGTATGCACCCATTTTGTTTATGTTATCTCTTCTATGGAGGATAAGCATCTTGAAGGCACCCTTTGTACTTTTTCTTTATACTCTTTACCACCACCACCCCACCCAAACACTTAGCACAGTGCCTAGCACATAGTTTAAAAAAAAAGTGCTTGTTGATTGATTTTGACTAAAACAAAATTAGAGGAGAGGGCAGGAAGTGATGGAATCAAAGATGATAAAGACAATCAGGATGCAGTAATAAGTCATTATTTAATGAATAATAAAAAAGGATAAATCCCTAAGTTGAGATGAAATAAGAAAGGAGGCCCTAGGGGATAATGCTAAGAAGTTTTTATTTTTTTAAACCCTTAGCTTCTGTATAGTGGCTCCTTGGTGGAAGAGTGGGCAATGGGAGTCAAGTGACTTACCCAGGGTCACACAGCTGGGAAGTGTCTGAGGTCGGATTTGAACCTAGGACCTCCCATCTCTAGGTCTAACTCTCAATCCACTGAGCTACCCAGCTGCCCCCGGTGCTAAGGAGATTTGAGAGGACTAGGGTAATTGGAAAGAGCTCCCACTTAAAGTTAGTGAAGAGGCTAAACCATTTGCCAATTTGGGAGGAAGGTGATTAAGGGATAGTGAACAAAGATTTGAAACTAGAGGGAAAGGATAGATAAGAACAACTACTGAGACAGGGAGCCAGAGAGAGTTGATTAGAATTTTTGAGCAGTAATGAAGGGTTAGCTAAGGTTATGTACAATCATTCTTTAATGAGTAAAGTCACATTCCACGATTCTAAAAGTCATTTGAACTTCTATGGGTTTCAGATTATTCATCTGTAAAATGAGTAGGTTGGACTGTTGGAAAGTATTCTCTGTCATGGACTGTTAATGTGCTATAAGCATGTCATATATGTGTTTATAATTAATCACCACCTGCCAGTAGATGACTAATTATAAACAAGCCCAAGAGTGATCACTTCAACCAAATGCCCCTCTTAACTTCTCCATATTAAACTCTAAGCTCCCTCCAAGGATCAGCTCAAATGTCCCCTCCTACATAAGCCTTTCTTAATTCCCCCAATTGTTAGTGTTCCTGCTTCCAAAATTCCTGTGTTTGTTTTGAATTTACTTGTATGCGTTCATGTTGTTTATCCTCAGTAGACTGTAAGCTCTTGGAGGTCAAGATCCTATCACGTTTGCCTTTTTTATCGCCAACTTTGAACATAGTCCTTCAACGTCGGTATGTCATTAATGCTTGTTTAATTGAATTGAAAGAGAGCTGATATCAAATATTGGAAAGAGTGCTCAGTGGATGAGGGATTAAATGTGCTCTGCTTGACCTCAGAGGGAAAAAAATAGAAGCAATGTAAAGTCACAAAGAAGCACATTAAGCTTGTAGGAGAAAACTTCCTTTCAATTTGAGCTATGCCCAAGTAGGAAAAGCTTTCTCCAGAGAAGGAGGTGGCTCTTCCTCACTATAGATTGGCAGGAAAGTTTTATAGGTATGTTGTATTGTGGAGGGGTCAAACAGAGGACTACAGGGTCCCATATTGAATTCAACCCAAACCAGATTAAATGTAATTGGGAAATTTTTTTTAAAATATGATAAAACGTAGATAGTATTGCCATTTAAAACTAATTTTATGGTCCAAAGAGATCCTCATGTACCATTTAGTGGCCTCTTATTATAGAGGAGGTTCTTGTTCAGTGGAATATTACACTGGACAGCTTCTGAGTTGGCTTCCAATTCTGAGATTCTGTGACTAGAGCAACCTACCACCAAATAAGTTAGCTGAGACTTAGAGAAGGTTCATATCAAGTTAGGGAATGATTTTTTTTAATTTATGCATTTTAGGATGGATGTTTGACAAGAATTTTTGGGAAAAATAGAAAGTTTGGCAGAAATAAGATGTTTTGACTAACATCTCATACTATATCACAAGACACTCAAAATAGATGTGTGATCCAAATAATAATGGTTATATCATTTTAAAAACTAGAAGAGAATATCAAGTACTCTTCACAGCTATGACTAGGGAATAAATTCTTAACCAAACAAAAACTAGAGGGGATCTCAGGAGATAAAGAGATGATTTCTATTTCTTGGGTAGCATATATGATCTAGGCTTCTTCTGCTACCCCCACCCCCTACATGTATCCTGGCAGGTTGGATCCCCAAAGAGTAGCTCCTACTTTCCCCCCCAAGGTTCTAAGGAACACTAGGAGGTATACCGCACTATAGCTCATAAGCCTTTCTACTAATGTGCCTTCCCATACAATTATCAGTTGATACCAATTATTCAGTGAGCAATAAATAGTTTTTGTTATATTGGAAGACTGTCTGGGAGATATACAGGAAGGAACATGAGAAAATTTGGGTAATGTAAAAACAAGAGATATAAGTGAAAATTCATTTAAAAAAGACAAAAAAAAATGAAATTGCCCAAATCCTCCTACCCTCAAACATTTACAAGATCATTTTCTAGGCACCAATTGATTTCCTCTCAGGGTTTAGGTGGAATACCTTATACAACTAAGTTGCCAGGCACTTAAAATGCCTAGTTACAGAGCTTTCTGGTTTTATACAAGCTCCATAGGATCTGTCCAAGTTTCCTTAACAAATCCAAATAAGTCTACTATGCAACATCACTTCAACTCATTCAATGGCTTTCAAGGACTTTAAACCAATATTTTCTAAACCTAGTCCATAACTTTGATTGATTGATTCTGTAGGGTTACTTAGGCTTTGCTCACATTTCATCTGAATCTCTGATCTATGATTGACTCAATGAGGGTGTTAGCATCTAACAAAGGTATCAGGGCTAAATGAGATAGGTTGCTTAATTGGTTGACTCATTTAAGCTCCACTAGCCCTTACACATAAAACTGAAAAGTGTTTACATAAATAAAATTAAAGCAAATATAAAAAGAAAGCCTAATGGGCTTCAATGTAGTTCCTCCTAGGTGGGGAGGAAGCTGATGAAGAGGAAGAAAAAATATAAGAAGAGTAAATGGAGACATAAGTGAGGTAAAGATCTAACATCCTTCCTGAAATGTGATCCTCATGATAAAGTCACCAGAGAAGAGAGTGGGCCTTTATGGGAAAGCTTTATCCATTTTGGGGAAAGTGGCTAGTGATGGGGAGGAGAAGATGCCTAGAGAATGAGTCAAAGTATGACTAAGGTGAAGGAAGGCTGGAACCCTTCCTAAAATTGTGTTCCTGATGAAAGAGTCACCAATTAGGCATCAATCAGGAGAGTGAGGTCTAAGGGTAGAGGTTTCTCCAGGGTGGAAAAGTCACTGGGAAGGGGGAAAAGAAGAAGCCAAGAGAGTGAGTCAATGTATGATCAAGGTGAAACATGACTGAGAACTTTCCTAAAATGATGGTATCAGTGAGGGAGGGACCAATCAGAAGAGTAGGAGCTAAAGGGCACCTTGAAACTTTTGGTCCATGTAAACCTTTTTTCCCTTTGAGAAATTCTTGAAAAGTTCCCTTTGGGATATCATACTGGGGATAGAGCAATGGTTTCCATTCTTAGCTGGGCTGGCTTTTTCTTGACTATATCATCTCACTTGATGAGTCAGTCCCAGCTGGTCTGGACCAAAAAGGTCACTCACCTTTGGTGGTCTCTGTTCAAGAGAAGGAGAGAGAGATAGAGAAGAAACCAAAGTACCAAGTGTTCATGGACACACAGGTTAGATAAGGAGATAAGGCTACCCCTCTCCCCTGGTTGGTAGCTAACGAGTCGTCTTTATTCAAAAGCCACCAAGTAGAGCAAGGAAGATCATTGTTCAAACTTTTTGTATGCCGACTCAGTTCTGGCTCAGTTTCTCCTCCATCATTAGTCCTTCCAGCTCCTCAGCTATTTCACCAGTACTCTTCACTAGTTCAGGTGGAGTATTACACTGGAGACAGCTTCTGGGCTGGCTTCCAATTCTGAGAGTCTGTGATCAGAGCAACCTAGCCTTTTGGTCACTTGTAGCCAAAGAAGACTCACCAAACCTCAATGTTTTTCACTGAAAGCAGTCACAAAATATTGCATTCTTTGGAGTTGGGAGAAGAGCCTCTCCTTTAAGTCTGCCAAGAAACAAGCCTACCTCAAGCATCCTTGTATTTTTTGGAATGACAGTTGAACATGCCACAAAAGAGGGAAGGAAGAACAAAGAGATACTACGTATACATGGCACCTCCCATTAAACTAAAACTGTTGCCCTATTTGATTTTTTTACATTATCTTTTTTTGTTTGTTTAGTAATTCATTTATTTTTATTTTTTAGAAAAATTTTTTTCCATGGTTACATGATTCATGTTCTTGCTCTCTCTCCCACCACCTCCCCACCCCCCAGTGGCTGATGCACATTTCCACTGGTTTCTTCCTGTGTCATCAATCAAGACCTATTTCCATATTATTGATAATTGTTCTAGGGTGGTCATTAAGAGTCTACATCCTAATCATGTCTGAACCAACCCATGTGTTCAAACAGTTGTTTTTCTTCTGTGTTTCCACTCCTGTAGTTCTTCCTCTGAATGTGGGTAATGTTCTTTTCCATAAATCCCTCAAAATTGTCCTGGGTCATTGCATTGCTGCTAGTAGAGAAGTCCATTACATTCAATTGTACCATAGTGTATCAGTCTCTGTGTATAATGTTCTCCTGGTTCTGCTCCTTTCACTCTGCATCAATTCCTGGAGGTCATTCCAGTTCACATGGAATTCCTCCAATTTATTATTCCTTTGAGCACAATAGTATTCCATCACCAGCATATACCACAATTTGTTCAGCCATTCCCCAATTGAAGGGCATACCCTTGTTTTCCAGTTTTTTGCCACCACAAAGAGTGCAGCTATAAATATTTTTGTACGTGTCTTTTTCCCTATGATCTCTTTGGGGTGCAAACCCAGCAATAGTATGGCTGGATCAAAGGGAAGACAGTCTTTTAGCGCTTTTTGAGCATAGTTCCAAATTGCCATCCAGAATGGTTGGATCAATTCACAAATCCACCAGCAGTGCATTAATGTCCAAATTTTGCCACATCCCCTCCAAAATTCATTACTCTCCCCTGCTGTCATTTTAGCCAATCTGCTGGGTGTAAGGTGATACCTCAGAGTTGTTTTGATTTGCATTTCTCTAATTATTAGAGATTTAGAACACTTTCTCATGTACTTATTGATAGTTTTGATTTTTTATCTGAAAATTGCTTATTCATGTCCCTTACCCATGTTGCCCTATTTGAAAGCACTTAGGTCATAACAGGACAGAATAACATGTTTGAAAAGAAAGGAAAATAAAGCAAATATCTTTGAATGAGACAGAGTCCAAAAATTTAGCATAGTACTTCTTACAGAATTAGGTATTTAATCAATGTTTTTCATTCATCAGTCAATAAACATTTGTAAAGTCCCTATGATATGCGAGTTATTCTGCTAAGCTTTGGTGACACAAATATGAAAAAGGAAAGATAGTCCTGCCTTTGAGAAGTTTATATTTTAGTAGAGGAAGAAAATACACAAAAGCAAGTTGGAAATTGGAATGGGGGAGAAGGTGCTGAAAACAGGGATGTGATGGAGAAGTCAGTCTACTCTTCTCTTTCCAGCTCTTCTTATCTTTTTTCTCTCACAGATCTACCAACTACCAGCCTGAGGAGAGCTTGGGTTGTATGGGAATTCCAATGGTCTTGAAAAAGAAACTTCTTTTTTAAAAAACATTTATTAATATTTATTTTTTAGAAAAGTTAACATGGTTACATAATTCATGCTCTTACTTTCCCCTTTGCCCCCCTTCACTCCCCCCACCCCAGCCAATGTGCATTTCCACTGTTTTTACATGTGTCATTGATCAAGACCTATTTCCAAATTGTTGATAGTTGGATTGGTGTGGTAGTTTCGAGTCTACATCCCCAATCATGTCCACCTCAACCCATGTGTTCCAGCAGTTGTTTTTCTTCTGTTTCCGCTCCTGCAGTTCTTCCTCTGAATGTGGGTAGCGTTCTTTACCATAAGTCCCTCAGAACTGGGTCATTGCAATGCTGCTAGTACAGAAATCCATTACATTCTATTTTACCACAGTGTATTGGTCTCTGTGTACAATGTTCTTCTGGCTCTGCTCTGAAGAAGAAACTTCTAACAAAGTTTGGAGGGACCAGCGGGATAGGCAGAGAAGTGAGCAAGAAGCAAATGAATGAGTGTACAGTCTGAAGAATGAGAGGAGAGAAGACATGTCAGTTATGAACCAGATCTCAGATTAGACCAATTCAATAGATGTGGCACTTGGTGAAAGGGAGGGTACTGTCAACGTCCTTTCTTACCCTGTGCTTTTCACAAACCTCAAATCTCAGTTTCTTTCTATAACATTCTTTCTCAGACTAGAGAGAAAAAGGATATATAGGAGGCAGAAAGTGTCCTTGGCTACTAGCTTTTACACTTTATTTGAATGTTTTGTCTGTTTTGTATTACCTTATATTGCTAATAAATTAATGACCATTAACAGTTTAATATAATTTTTTGGTCTGTTATAAATTCATGGTTTTCAACTAAGATTGTGAAGCTAGTCTATGGGAAAAGATATTTCCCTAATTTACTCCAAGATGATTACCAGGTTAAACAGAGAAAGAGTGTCTGAAATTGTGGTGAATTATTGACAATATTTCAAAGCATGCTCATCAGACTGCCTTTGAAACCAAAGAGTGAGAATAAGGAGACAAGACAATATTATAGAGAGGTGGGAGTTGAGGTAGCTATTCCCAAGGTTTTTTTTTTTTTAATTTTATAATCACTCCCCAAACTTGCTATATATAAAGAAACTGTGGCTCCAGGAAGTAAAATTATTTGCCCAAGGTCATGCAGAGAATAAATAGCAGAGCTGAGATCCAAACCCAGGTTTTCTACTTTGAATTCTAGAACTCCTTCCACTAATGCAAGCTGTATCTTATAAAAGTGGCAGTCCTTCCTCTCTGTCAAGTTCTTAATTGAGCCCCTGGTTATTATTTTTAATGAAATGCTATCCATAAATCCACTTTTGAGTGCTCTTTACAAAATACATGCATAATCTTTTGAACAGAAATAATCTGACTCTTAAAAGAAATATTCTTCTGATCTTGGAGATCTGAATTAGAACCAATGGGAGTTCAAAAGAAAGGCAGGCCAGTGGGTGATAGGTCCTAGATCCACCACTTATTTCATACATTTGGGCAGGTTCTCTATCTACAAAATGTAGTAAAGATTAGCTCTCATTTCTGAGCTCAGAAAATAAAAAGGAACTATATATTTGAAATAACTTTAGAAACAAATATACAACAGATGGCTAAGGAATTATTATTAATAATATTAACTAACATTAATTAATTATTGGCAATAAAAGTTCAGAACACAAGAGGGTCTTATCAATCAAGGCCTTGTTTAGATATACTAACTACTTTTAAAAGCTCCCAAATTGAAATTGGGGACCTTACAAAATGGGCATAATTTACATATGTTGGTACTCAGAAGATAACTACCTCTGAGAGAATATTGTTAGCAACATGGATAACATCCTGCCTTAAGAGGAAAGGAATCAGAGTACTTGAGGGCAATTAACATCAGAAAGGGTAAGAGGCTATGGACCCAAAGAGAAGATTTCATGGCTAACAGAAAAGAAAACTATCACAGAGAAGGCAGGAATTAGAAATAGATCATATGTCATTGACACATGTAAAACCCAGTGGAATTGCACATCAGCTATGGGAGGGGGGTGGAGAGAAAGGAGGGAAAGAACATGAATCTTGTAACCAAGGAAAAATATTATAAATTAATTAATTAAATAAAATTTTCCAAATTAAAAAAAGAAATAAATCATACAAACAAGACCACAAAATAATTTCTACCATACAGAAATATTTCTATTCTCTATATCTCATGTAGGAATTGATACTTCTTTTTAAAAAAATTCTTACCTTCTCTTTTAGAATCAATACTCAGTATCAGTTCCAAGACAGAAATGCAGTAAGGTCTAGGCAACTGGGTTTAAGTGAAGTGAATAGGGTCACACAGCTAGGAAATGTCTGAGGCCGTATTTGGAACCCAGGTCCTCCTGACTCCAGGGTTGGCTTTCCATTCATTGAGTCACCTAACTCTCCCTGAGGATTACACTAAGAACAAAGTACAAAGGGGAAACAATGGGAAAAGAGTAAGATCTACAAAGCAGTAGCGTAAAAATTTCTTAGAAGAGGGGACTCAAAATAGGCACTTTTAAAAGCTTTAATTCCATAAAGAATGCAGAGGCTAAAGAAGGAATAAATAAGTACAAGAACCATGGATCAAGGAATAAAAATTTAGAACACACAGAAAGGGAAATTTAGGGAAAGAAATAGAAAAAAGCTCAGAAAATGAAGGAAAATTTTTGGAGAGAAGGGGAAAGAAGATTTTACTTAGGTGAGAGAGAAAGGAAGGGAAGACATCTAACTAGATAAAATGAAGAAAGGAAAAAAAGATTAATAAGTTAAATAAACTCCAAAACCAGAAAAATGGGACATTAATCAAATTGGTGGGTTGAGAATGAGACAAAGAGAGCCTCTTGGAGTAGGGTTGCCTTAAAGTGAGTTAGGAAAAAATAACTAAAGAGACAGAGATTACTCTTTAAAAAGACAAAAAAAGACAAACAAATTCTACTTCTGGGGGGGAAGTATTAGAGGTGAATAGAGGAACTATAAACTTAACACTCATAACTTTAAACATGAATGGAGCAAACAATCCAACAAAATGAAAGAGTGACAAATTAGATATGAAAACAAAACCCTACAATTTGCTGTTTATAATAAACACATTTAGAAAGCAAATTCTCACACAGATTAAAAATTATGGGCTAGAACTTAATTTATGCATCAAGTGAATTCATAAAAAGCAAGAGTTGAAATAATGCTATCAGACAAAGGAAAAATAAAACTTCACAACAAAAATAGAGAAAATCAAGGAAATTGCATTAGGCTAAAAGCAACCCTATACTTAAATGTATATGCTTCAGATGTCTTAGGATATAAATTCATAGAGGAAAAATGAACAAACACAAACAAGAGAACTTAGCAAAAGGGGACATAAATAGAACTTCTAAATATATATATATCATATGCATATCTATATTTCTCAGAACCATATGAAACTTTTACAAAAAATGATCTTATTTTAGGGCACAGAGACACACTTGAATCAAGTAAAAAATATCCATCAGTTCACGGAATACCAGCAAAAGATATGGCTCCAAATGGAGATATAAGAATGAAATCCTAAATAATGAGTGAGTTAATAATCATGTTTAATAAAATTATAATGCTAAAACAACACACAAAAATTTCTGGGATTCAGCAAAAGAAATCCTCTAGGGGAAAAGATTATATTTCTAAAAATATATATTACCAAAATAGAAAAGGAGAGGATTAATGATCCAAATATGTATTTTAACAATTAAAAACTCAACAAATAAACAAGCACAAAAGAGAAATGAATAAATTGGAAAGAACTCTCATTTGACACATTCACCCTTAATCTCTCTCCTTAACTCCAGTCCCGCATTACATACCAACTACTATAAATCTCCATATACTCTAGGCATCTCAGGCTAAAAATCTTCAAAAAAGAATTTCCTGTATTTCCCCCAAATTCATCCTTCCAAACATTCCTATTTCTATTGAAGATATCACCAGCCTTCTAGTAATCCAGGAACGCAACCACAGAATCATGCTTGATTCTTATATCTCTTCCTGTATCCAATCAATTGCCCAAGTCTTTAAGAGAGGTAGAATCAATATTTCTTATATTTTCCCCATTCTCTACATCTCTCTAATTTAGCTATTCATTACCTCTCATATGTACTATCAGGGGGGCAGCTGGGTAGCTCGGTGGATTGAGAGCCAGGCCTAGAGATGGGAGGTCCTAGGTTCAAATCTGGCCTCAGACACTTCCCAGCTGTGTGACCCTGGGCAAGTCACTTGACCCCCATTGCCTAGCTCTTACCACTCTTCTGCCTTGGAGCCAATCAAGACAGAAGGTAAGGGTTTAAAAAAAAAAGTACTATCAAGATGGCCTATTAATTGGTCTTGCTTCCTTAAGTTTCTTCCCTCTCTAATCTATCCTCCACTTAAATACCAAATTAATATTAATACATATCTTACCATTAGCCCCATACAGGGCTGAGCTAGTAACAACTACTCTGAAAAAAAAAAGAAAATGTATGCACAACACACTTTTAAGTTTCATCTGAATTTTTAACATTTTCTCCATCACTTACTTAAGACTACACAATCAACAAAACCATAAATCCAGCCGATTTTTGGATTATTTTCTCCAAACTCTTGCCTTCTGTCTTAGAATTGATACTAAGTATTGGTTCCAAGTTAGAAGAATGGAAAGGGCTAGGCAAATGGAGTTAAATGACTTGTCCAGTGTCACACAGCTAGGAAGTGGCTGAGACCAGATTTGAACTCAGGACTTCCCAGCTCCAGGTCTGGCTCTCTATCCACTTAGCCACCTGGCTACCTCCCAAACTATAATTTTGCTGATTTCCAAGGTGTAAGTACTCACATTGAAATTTTAGCAACTGGGTCTCCCAAGCTAGAACAAGCTGACTCCTCAGTGATTCTTTATTGCTTCTGTTGTAAAATATAAATTCTTCCACCTGGCATTTGAGGCTCTGCACTCTCTGGTTCCCAGGTATATCTAGTCATTTCACATTCCTCCCCTCCACACAGTCTCCCTTCAGTCAAATTGACCTACTCTCTGCTCTCATACACAAAATTCTATCTTTGCTTCACACAGCATGGAATCTAAAGTCTGGAATGCACTCTTTCCTCCCCTTTCTCAGAATATCCACAAATACCTTCAAGACACAACCGGGTACCTTTTGCTAAAAAAGGTTTTTCTTAATATACCCAAGTATTGGCACTCTTTCTTTTGAAATTATTTATATTTACTTACTTGTATTCATTTTTGTATCCCATCCCACCCACTGAATTCCCACCCTAGGAGAACATAAGATCCTCAAAGTCATGAACTGCTTGTTTTGTCTTTGAGGTATCTTGCAAATAGAAGGTGCTTAATAGATGTTTGTTGACTCATATTATTATTAAATTAAAGAACTGTATTTATAGGCACCCACAATAATATTAAAGTGGTCAAGCCAAACATGAATTGATTATTCCAGAGACATCTGTTTGAGCAAGGGGGGAGTTGTGCTCAGGCACAGAGATGATAAAGAAAGGTCTTTCGTGAATAATGTCATGCAATTATCTGTGCTCTTGGAGAAGCAGCTTTGCTTTGTTCCTTATTCTATTATTCCCTCTTGAGGTCAATCAGGATAGCAAATCCATTCCTCTCTTGAGGACCCTTCCCTAAAGAAACCTCCCTCTGGCTTCAAGATGGGCCAGAAGCCACAAGCTCAGAACTGGAGAAGGTGTACCAACAGCAGCTGCTGTCTCCAGCCCTCCTTCCTCTGTGCTCTCATCTGCTACTACAGTCATTACTCCCCAAGAGCCTTTCTCTAGGTCTTCCATAATGACAACTTCCTACCCACCCACCCCCCAGCCACTCCTGTCAAATAGGAACACATCCTTGTCCCATGAGAGGGCAGGGAGCAAGAAGCTGACCTAGCCCTGTTGGATGGGGCAGGTCAACTGGGACATGAGCCTGGGGATGGGGAAGAGAAGACAGCAAGGAGAAACTGCCATTTCTCTCAGCAGTAAGGGCACAAAACAATACCCACCATTGTTATTGGCTCAGAGATGCCTAGTCCTGCCCTTGCTCTAGGGATATTTTAGCAACAATGCCTCTGAACTTACATCCTCATTATTATATCTTATGGCTAGGAGCACTTATATAGCTTGTCAGCATGTGTTATGTCACTGTGTCAGATCATATTTTCTCTGACATCTCCCGCAAGGTCTATGCATGTAGAGGTTCTGAGTTACCTTCCTGATGGCTAAAGAACAATATCTGAACCTTTTTCTACCTCTACATATGGAATAGAAGATATTGCCAAGAGAAAGAAACACTGGAAAATCAGCATTGTTAGGTGGAAAGTGCATTGAATTTCAGGCAGCAAACCTAAGTTTGAACCCTAGTTCAGCCACTTCTTTCCTGTGTGACATTGGGCAAGTCTCAGTTTCCTATGTACAAGAAGAGAAATATGCAGCCTGTAGCTACTGAGAAAGAGCTGTTGGAGTAGGTGGGATTTGGGGAGAATCTTGAAGGTGGTATGTATGTGTGTATGGAGGATAGTGACAGATAAGATTAAATTTAAGATCCATTCTATATTTTTGTGGTTAATAATGTTCTTTTATTGCCTGCTACAGTAGATGAAACTATGATCTCCTATAGAAGAGAAAAGAGGAGCATTCTCCTTTCTTCCTTCCAAAAGAGACATGATAGTAAAGTGGATAAAATATTGCACTGAGTTTCAAGACACCTGGAATGTGGTTCCAGCCATGCAACTTTGGGCAAGTCATTTGACTTCTCAGTCACAGTTATCTCCTTCAAAAAATAAAGGGTTAGATGAAATGATCTCTGGGGGCCAGGTTCTAATATTTAAGAATACTGTGCCATCTTCAAACACTCATTCAATGACAGAAATGATGGGGGAACTATGACGCCAGACTGTCAGTCTTCACAGCCCCAACTCCTGGAGTTTCTCTGTCCATCTAAGAAATGGAGAGGAAAACTCATGTGTTGGGTCCTTTTTGAACATTGCTCTAGACAATGGGCACGGAGCCCCCAAATCAGACAACTGGTCAGCTTTTAAACAGGGATAAGGAGAAAGAAACTGTTTAAGCCACAACTCAAATCTTGCTTCCATTTATTTACTTGACCACAGATTGTGTTAATCAGTCAGTCAGTCAGCCAGCCAGCAAGCACCACGCTAAATGCTGGGGATGCAAAGAAAGACAAAAACACAGTTTTTACTATCAACGTTTTTATTCTCAAAAGTTTTCACTATAATGAGAGAGACAACAGGTACATACCAGATATTTTTCCCCAAGTAGTCTCAGAAGAAGAAGATTTTGTAGCTTATAGATTCAGAGAAAGACCTGCTGGAGTAAGTGGGTTTTGGAATGAATCTTAAAGGAAGTCAGGGAAACTAAGTGGCTGAGATAAGAAGGTACAGTCCAAACATGGGGAATAGCTAGTTAAAAAAAAAAACAGAATTAGGAGATCAAATGTCATGTTCAAGGAACTGCCATTAGGCTGGTATTACTGGAATAGAATATTTGGCAGAGTATTGTAGGAATACTGGAAAGGTAGCAAGCCACCAGGTTATTAAAAGTTCCAACTTCCAAACAAAGGACTTTACAGTGGATTCTGGACGTAAGAGGGGGCTACAGAAGCTAATTGTTCAGAAGAGAAACAGGATCAGATCTATACTTGGGGGGAAAAACCACCTTGAAAACTATGTGGAAACTGAAGTGGGAAGAAACTAGAGGTAGAAGGATCAGTCAGAAGGCTATTACAATGGTCTCTAGGTGAAAGATGATGAAGTACTGAACCTCATCGCTGCCTTGTGGTTGGGTATATCTAACAGAATGTTAGATCTTGAAGATACCATAGAATATATTGAGTTTAACCGCCTATTTTACCTGATGTTCCATTAGGATAAATGATTTGCCCAGAGTCTCCCTCAGCCCCAACTCCACCCTACTCCACTCCAGCCAATTACACAGAGCTAGAACTAGAATCCAAATTGGTTGCCTGGCGACTTGAATTCAGGACTCTGACTCCAAATCTAGTATTCTTTCCAGTGTGCTTCCTCAGGTCAGAGAATCTGGTAAGACAGAGGCCTCACAAAAGTGAATTTTTGACAGAGCTGAATTTTGGATAAGAAAAGAAAATACACCTTGTATTTTTCTTTATAGAGGCTGGGGGTATGGAACACTGCACATACTGTCAGATTCAGTCAGTGTGTTAGTTTTACTGAACTGTCTTTCCCTGCTCCCCCCCCCCCCCCCTTTTTTTTATTCTTTGCTACAGGGAAGAGCTCTCTTTGAGGGTAGAGGGACATATTTGAAAATTAATGTGATGTAAGAACAAAAAAAGGTTAAAGTGAGTTTTTAGAAATGGAAATCCAACAACATTCTGGAGCTGATGTTCTTCCATCACACCTGAGAAAAGGCAAAGAGTCAGCCTTTGGGTAACCCATTAGACAGCAGCAAAACCTTACATTTAAATAGTATGGGAGGCTGACATGGTAATGAGTTCAGTTATGGCATTGTCTGCCAGCCCCACCACCAGCTATCAAACTGCTTAGCCAAATCCTTCTTAAAGACTCTGACACTGGTATCTATCCTCCATCCAGAGGTCTTTGCTTTTTCCAACAGGGTGACCTCGAGGGCCCCTGCATCTCACTCACTCCTGCCCTACTCCGAACAACAGAGGACAGATGATAGAGAAGAGATGGAAATAAAATGGAAGTTAGAAAAAAAAATGAACTTAGGGAATTTAGGTAAACAATTAAATATATTGGCACCTCATTAATTCATATTTAATTGGGATTGAATGACAATCTGAATTAGAGATAAGTCAGAGACAGATTTTTTTAAAGGAATACCGTTGTCATCTTTTCTAACACACGAGTAACTGGAATTAATCTGCTAACGAGCTATTTCGAGGTGCATAGCCTATTTTAATGAAGAGCTGAGGTTCTTCTGTGATTAAGGAGCACATACAAACAATTAAGATGCAAAAGTCTTGCCCATTAGCTTTTCATAGACAGAAGATAAACCTCTCACCCATTCCAAATAGTAACTAGGAATGAGCTTATCTGGCTACTTCTGAGGGTGCCCACATCAAAAGGAAAGCACCCCTGGGAAGAGAACCTGAGCTAAAAGAATTGGATCATCTGTTTCCTACATTCTGATGCTTCATACCAGTTATTGGTACTTTCAACCCAATCTTCAACTCACAGTCTGGGTTTCTTTTCTCATTTTTCTCATCTTATTTCTTCACTAAAGTCTTCCTCTCATGTCTCCATGATATAGAAATCCCTACAAAATCTCAATTCTGGAAGGGAACTCATAGGCCACTTGGCTCAGCTCACACTTGGGCAAGAATCCACCCCCTGCAAGGTACCCAACAAGTATCCTTCCAGCCTTGATTAAAGACCTCCAATGACATGACACAATTTACCTCCCAAAGTAGTAGATTCCATTTGGGGACAGCTCTTATTAGGAAGTTCTTCCTTACATCAAGTCAGTCAGTCTCTTGGCAACTTTTGCTTGTTCCTAGTTCTACCTTTTGTGCCAAACAGAATCAGGTCAATCCCTCTCCCATGAGTCACTCTTTCAAATACTTCAAGACAATTTTTACCCTAGATTTGTCACTTACTAGGTGTGTGGTCTTCGGCAAGTTGCTTCGTCTCTCAGCTCCTTCTTCTGTAAAACAAAACAAAATGATGTCATCCTAGAGACCGAAGCAGATCTGGTATTGGNAGTCAGTGTGTTAGTTTTACTGAACTGTCTTTCCCTGCTCCCCCCCCGCCCTTTTTTTTATTCTTTGCTACAGGGAAGAGCTCTCTTTGAGGGTAGAGGGACATATTTGAAAATTAATGTGATGTAAGAACAAAAAAAGGTTAAAGTGAGTTTTTAGAAATGGAAATCCAACAACATTCTGGAGCTGATGTTCTTCCATCACACCTGAGAAAAGGCAAAGAGTCAGCCTTTGGGTAACCCATTAGACAGCAGCAAAACCTTACATTTAAATAGTATGGGAGGCTGACATGGTAATGAGTTCAGTTATGGCATTGTCTGCCAGCCCCACCACCAGCTATCAAACTGCTTAGCCAAATCCTTTTTAAAGACTCTGACACTGGTATCTATCCTCCATCCAGAGGTCTTTGCTTTTTCCAACAGGGTGACCTCGAGGGCCCCTGCATCTCACTCACTCCTGCCCTACTCCGAACAACAGAGGACAGATGATAGAGAAGAGATGGAAATAAAATGGAAGTTAGAAAAAAAATGAACTTAGGGAATTTAGGTAAACAATTAAATATATTGGCACCTCATTAATTCATATTTAATTGGGATTGAACGACAATCTGAATTAGAGATAAGTCAGAGACAGATTTTTTTAAAGGAATACCGTTGTCATCTTTTCTAACACACGAGTAACTGGAATTAATCTGCTAACGAGCTATTTCGAGGTGCATAGCCTATTTTAATGAAGAGCTGAGGTTCTTCTGTGATTAAGGAGCACATACAAACAATTAAGATGCAAAAGTCTTGCCCATTAGCTTTTCATAGACAGAAGATAAACCTCTCACCCATTCCGAATAGTAACTAGGAATGAGCTTATCTGGCTACTTCTGAGGGTGCCCACATCAAAAGGAAAGCACCCCTGGGAAGAGAACCTGAGCTAAAAGAATTGGATCACCTGTTTCCTACATTCTGATGCTTCATACCAGTTATTGGTACTTTCAACCCAATCTTCAACTCACAGTCTGGGTTTCTTTTCTCATTTTTCTCATCTTATTTCTTCACTAAAGTCTTCCTCTCATGTCTCCATGATATAGAAATCCCTACAAAATCTCAATTCTGGAAGGGAACTCATAGGCCACTTGGCTCAGCTCACACTTGGGCAAGAATCCACCCCCTGCAAGGTACCCAACAAGTATCCTTCCAGCCTTGATTAAAGACCTCCAATGACATGACACAATTTACCTCCCAAAGTAGTAGATTCCATTTGGGGACAGCTCTTATTAGGAAGTTCTTCCTTACATCAAGTCAGTCAGTCTCTCGGCAACTTTTGCTTGTTCCTAATTCTACCTTTTGTGCCAAACAGAATCAGGTCAATCCCTCTCCCATGAGTCACTCTTTCAAATACTTCAAGACAATTTTTACCCTAGATTTGTCACTTACTAGGTGTGTGGTCTTCGGCAAGTTGCTTCGTCTCTCAGCTCCTTCTTCTGTAAAACAAAACAAAATGATGTCATCCTAGAGACCGAAGCAGATCTGGTATTGGGGTCCAGATTGCAGCTATGTACTATATGATCTTGGGCAAGTCATCACCACTCCATTCTTACTCAGATAATATTTTAGGGCAAGGTAGAAATATTCCTAAATCAAGCTCTGAGACCATCTCAAAAGGATTGGTCTCAGATATTAATTTGCACTGTAATGGAAAGAATACTATATTTGGAACCAGAAGACCTGAGTTCAAGTCATAGTCCTATGTGAACTTAGGCAACAGCATGTTATAACTGAAAGTTCACAGGTATATGGAGCTAGAGGACCACACTTCAAATTCTGATTCTGCAGACTATGACCCTTGTGACTTTCCATGCAGTGGGCCTCTCCTTGTCACCTCTTTTTGTCAAATGATGCTTTCTCTAGTGCGGAGAGGAAAGGGAAGGAAGGAGATACCTGAGAATTTTAAAATAACAAATAAATAAATAAAATTTTTAAAAGAGAAAGAAATGGGAGGGTTGGAGTAGATCTTTTCTTTCTTTCTTTCTTTTTACTAGATCTTTAAGGTCCCTTCTAAACCTTAGTCCAGAGTCTGTGATCAATAAATCAATGAATATTTATTAAAAATGCCCACTGTGTGCCTGGTACTGTGCCAAGTGTGGCTACAAATATTAAAAAAAAAGACAGTTCCTGTCCTCAAGGAGCTTATGGTCAAGTCTCTTCACACAAATAAGTTTATAAAGGGAAGAAGTTGGATTATGATGACTTCTGAGGTCCCTTGCAAACCTCTGGGTTTGAATTAATAAAGTTTACCTGGAACCAAACAAATGCTTTCACATAAGGCATATGCCAGGCTTTCCAACACCATAGAGAACACAACATCCTGTTCTCATGGAAAGAAAACCATTCCTGAGATTTAACTATCTCAGGATGTTCTCTTCCTAAACATATTGTAGTAATTGTCACCCAACTCCTTTTTTTTTAAAATACCTAAACAGACTAAACCCCAAACATGTAGCTTTTCTTTTCAGGGACACGTCTGGCTACCTTTTTTTTTTTTTTTTTAAACAATGGTCTAACTGAAGGCTCTAAATTAACTGGTTAGATTTAAATGCTGGACTTGGAATCAGGAAGACCTGAATTTGAATACTACTTAGTCTGCATACTGGCTGTGAGATTATGGCTTAGTCCTGAAACCCCTCTAAGAGCCTCAGTTTCTCTATTTGTAAAAAAAAAAAACTGTTACTAGAAAATCTAGCAACAAACTACGAAGATTGTTATGACTCAAACAAGAATTCTATTCAATTTAAAAAATTTTAGTAGACATGTACTATTTTTTAAAAACCCTTACCATCTGCTTTTGAATTAATACTGTGTATTGGTCCCAGGGTAGAAGAGTGGTAAGGGCTGGGTAAAAATGGTTAAGTGACTTGCTCAGGGTCAAACAGCTAGGAAGTGTCTGAGGCCAGACTGGAACCCAGGACCTCCCATCTCTGGGATCAAAACAAATATTGAATATATTATTCTTAAGGTACTGTGCTAGATTAAAATAAAATGCTTTCTAAAGTTAGCTAAGATTTGAGTATATGGAGTTCCCGCTTTGAACTTGGGGCTGAAGGATCTCGGCTGAGACCTCAGGCAGCTTCCCCTCTGAATTGTCATGTGGCCTAATGGAATTCCATCATGTTCATGCACCATAAGTCATTTGGCCATTACCTAATTGATGGGAACCCCCTCCATTTCGAATTTTTTGTCATGCGAAAAAAACCCAGTGTAACTGATACATTGAGAAAGGCTGAAAATGTGCAATGTATAACATATCTGTGGACTTCTTGCCTCCACCATGGGCATCAAGGATTCCAGAAGGAGAACCTCAATTGTAAACCATGGATCCAGAACTGGATGAGGCCTCAGAAATCATCTGGTCCAACTGCTCCAATCCTCTCACTTTCCACACGAGGAAACAGGAATTCCAAGAAGGTGCTGCTCATTGTCACGCATTCAGAATTAGAGGGGTTTGGGCTTGGAGCTGCTCACGGAGGACAACCCCTCTCAGTTCACAGAACAGGAAACTGAGACATGTTGAGATTAGATGCTTTTTTCAGTGTCATATAGGTAGTAAGTGGAGGAAGTGAGGAGGGATGTGAACTCAGGTTTTCCTGTCTCCAAGATCAATAGTCTATCCATTATTCTTTCTACCTCACTTAATCATATCAAATATTTCTGCAAGACAGAAGAGAGACAGATGGACAGAAATACGGACAAGTAGATACAGAGAACAGAGAGACAGAGACATTCAGAGAGACAGACAGAGATAAAGACAGAGAGACAAATGGAGACAAAAAGATGGAGAGAGAAATATAAAGAGAGACACAGAGAGATGGAAAGAAATATGGAGAGAGACAGAGACACCCAGGTAGAAAGAGAGATGGAGAGAGACAGAGACAGACAGACATAGAGCCAGATGGATAAAGTCAGAGAGAAAGAGACAGATAGAGAGAAAAATATGGAGAAAGACAGACATGCAAAGAGTAAAATAAGGAGAGAAACAGAGATAAAGAGACAGATTGAAAGATGGAGAGAAATTCAGTGAGACAGACAGAGATGAAGAGAAAGAAATGCAGAAAGACAGAGAAAGATAGAGATTGGAAAATGGAAAGAGAAATGCAGAGATAGTCAGAGAGGTGGAGATAGAAAAAGAGAGAAACAAAGCTACAAAGAGACAGACAGAAAGAGAGAGAGAGAGAGAGAGTGATACTGACACAGAGACAGAGAGATAGCCAGAGGGATTGAGAGAGACAGAGAAATATGGAGAGGGACAGACACAGACATAGAGGACTCCCAATAAGATGACATTCTAAACTCCCTTCCTAGACTGGAGGGGCTGCAGAGTGAAAGGCATAGGAATAAATAAATTTAGCACATTTGGACTTTTTACCAGTTATGCTTATTCACCTATGCCAAAGCCCCCTTTAACCTCCCTCTTCCCTTTTTGCCTCTGTCTCTCTCCTTTTGTACCTCCACTTTACAGTGACATCTCACTTGGAATATTCCGACCTATGATCCTCTGACCTGTTATCTTTCCTTAGCAGATTTCTCATCCAGCTAGAGAGAGAAGTAGCTAAACAGTTTGGCTCCCGAAGACTCCAAGGAGTGATTCACTAGCTCTTTCCTCACAGGCAGCTGCCCCACTTTCAGATTCTGAAGGATTGCTTAAGAGTCTCCTGGATCCATCTTTATCTTAGAAAACAATGGTATCAATCTCCCTCTCCTCTTTAAAGGGCTTCCTTATTTTTTCAGTTTCTAGAAAGTGTTTGTAAGAGAAAGTTCATTTAACAGTATCTCTGAATAAACAAACATCAATGGCCTCAGAAAAAAAAAGATTTGAGTATATGGTGTTGTTTGCTGTTTTCTTAACAATTAATTCCCTCAAATATCATATTCACATAATACTTTGTTTTCTACATTTCAATTGCACTCATGCACTATTGTATTTTAACAACTTGGTGGTGCAGTAGAGAAAGCACTGGACCTAGAGTCAGAAAGACCTGAGTTCAAATTTGGTTTCAGATACTCACTAGCTTTTTGACCTTAGGAAAGTCACATAATCCTGTTTGCCTCAGTTTCTCCATCTGTAAAATGTGCCAGAGAAGGAAATGACAAACTACTCTAGTGAGAAAACCCAAATGAGGATACAATAAGTCAGACACTACTGAAAAAATGACTAAACAAAAATAGTAACTATTGTATCCCAGCTGGGTTGGTACCTAATTACCCAAGAAGCATCTTGAGAACAGGAATATTCTCTCTGTAACACTAGATGCTGGTATAGAGCTTGAGGGATCCATTGCTCCTACTGAGTCTTGCTCAGCCCCAAATTATGCAATGTTTCTTTGCTTCAGAAGATGAACCCCAAGCTCCAAATCTCAACAGTTCTTTTAGGTCCAGGACATTCTTCCCTCCTCCTCCTCCTCTATGTCCAAATGTTACATTCTTCCTTAGTGTCCAGGAGAAGGAAGGGAGAAAGGAAACAGTCATGTATTAAGCACCTACTAGATGACAGGCACTGTGCTAATTATTTTACAAGCATTAACTCCTTTGATCCTCACAGCAACTCTGTAAATTAGGTACTATTATTATCCCCATTTTACAGTTGAAGAAAATGAGGCAGCAGAGGTTAAATGACTTGGCCAAGGTCACATAGGTAGGAAGTATGTGAGGCAGGATTTGAACTTGAGCCCTCCTGACTCCAGGCTTAACAGGCTTAACCAAAATAGATGAGCAGGCCTGAAAAGACTCAGAAAACCCTCACACCAGAGTTGCTAGTCCCCCCAGAACACCTCCTATATCTTTATATATACAGATCATCATTTGATAAATTCTTGTTAAATAAGCAAATTATCATTACATTATCTTTTTAAAAATCCATATATGAGACACCAACACTGGACTGTGGAACACATAGTTCTTAGAACTGTCTATAATTCTGAAAGGAGGTATTAATGTGATGGGCTTTTCTCCAACTCCCTTAGTACCAAACAGATAAGAATCTGTCCTATTAATACCTCCAAGAGAAGATCTACAACTTCCCATTTTATCACTTATTTTCCCTGTTAAGGAATAACTTTCCCTGTTAAGGAAACTTTAAAATCACTGGATCATTGAATTTTAGAGATAAGAAGGACAATAGAGATCTTTTAGTACAATACCACTTATTTTAAAGGTGAGAAAAATGAGGCTCATCAGGGTTAGGATTTGAACCTCTGTCATCTGGATTTTAAATTCAATGCTCTTTATTTACTCTGTATTGTAGATCAGAGGAAAGTTCTTCACATTTTACTAATCTTTTCAATATTCTTAAGCTTCACTCTCCTTCTGACACTCTATGGTCCTGTGGTCGAACCATATTGGCCCACTTAGTATTATTCCCCACATATGATGCTCCATCTTCCATCTTCTTGCCTCTGCACCTACTGTCCCTTATGGCTGGAATGCTCCCCCTTCTTGCCTCCACCTCTTAAAATCCCTGGTTTTCTTCAAGATTTAGCTCAAAAAGCCTTTCCAATTCCTTACTCCCAACTAACGGTTTCTCCTCTAAGCTACCTTCCCTCTATTTGGTCTGCATCAGCTATGTTCCTATTTATATGCATTTTGTCTCCCTCATTTGAAAATAAAATCCCGGAGAAAAAGGTCTCATTTTGCCTTTTTTTGCATCTATAGCATGTGGCCCAGTGTCTGGCACATTGTAAGTGCTTAATAAATGCTTGCTGGTGGGTTTATTTTCTTCATGTTTGGTCTTTCAAGATCTGTAGAGAAAAAAATCACAAAGAATATCATTATCTATATATACTTTGTTTTCTCAATCAATGAAGCAAGGGGAAATCGTGTCAGAAGGTAACATAGCAATGCTGATGAGATAATTGAGAAAGAAATAAAAATCAGCATTAGAAAAAGACAGAAAAGCTTGTCATAAATTGGCATACGCCCTAGATTTTTAGGAGAGCAGATTTCAAAGGATTCAGAGAAAGGTTAGAGGAGATCCTGTAGCCTAAAGTTTTACAAGAGAAGTCAGCCAAAAAGGGATGGAAAGTTTTTCAAGAATAGAGTTCTAAAGATACAGATAGAAACAATTCTGATGAGGAAGAAAAGGCAAAGCTGTCTAAAGAGACAGATATGGATTGCAGGGAACTCATGGGCCAACTTAGATTTCAAAGTAACACAAATAGAAGATGAAAGAAGGGCAGGTAACAGTGGGTGAATGAGCTGAAACAGGATAAATGCTAAGAACAATGAAAAGGATTTTTTTAGATATACTGGGGAAAAGAGAAGCATCAAAGAAGTATGATAGAGAGAGAAAGCACAATTACTAAATTCTTACTTTGCTTCCGTTTTCTCTGCCAAGGAGATTGATCCTTAGAATGAAAAGGATAGAAAAAAATATTTAACAAGGAGCTGAAACATAGAACAAGAAAAGAAATAATGAGAGAGCATCTAGTTATACTTGATGAGTTCAAAGCAATAGGCCCAGACAAACTACATTCCAGAAATGGTCAATATGATTGCTGAGACACTGTCAGTGATCATTAAAAGATCCTAAAGGAATGGGGGAGGTGCTGTAGGATTGAATAGAAGCAGGCAAATGTCACGATTTTCAAAAAAGAAAGAGAGATGAGTCTTTATGCTATAAGACAATAACCTTGACTTCCATTCTTGGCAAATTCTAGAAGGTATTATTAAAGGGATGACTTCTGAATATATTGAAACAGAAATAGTGATCATTAAAAGACATCATGACTTTATCAAGAATAGATCATGCATACTAAACCCATTTCCTTTTGTGAAGAGTTATTGCCATAAATTAGTTTACCTAATACTGAAACAAAATTTTTCCTCCTTTTCCATGAAGAAAATGGAGAAATAGACATAGTTTAAGTCTGGATAATAGTTTAGCTAAGTGGGTTTAGACAGAATTGAATAATTATATCCCCAAAGAAGTCATTAATAGACTAATGACAACCAAGAGAATCTCTAGTACAATGACCTAGTGATCCCTGTCTTGCTTTCTGTTGCTTACATTTTTATCATATATATTGGGTAAAGGTAATAATATCATTCTTATCAAATGTCCAGATTCTATATGAATCCACATTGAAAGGGACAGTATCAGGACTATTGGACTCTAATCATTTCACATCTAGAGTAGTGGCAGTCAGGAAATGTAGGTTCCAGTTCTCCTAACTTTTATCTGTATAGGTAAGTTATCTATTTGTCATTTTCTCAGTTCTAAAAAGGGATTTGGACTATGTGTTTCAAGTCTCTTTCAATTATGCAATTCTAGGAAATCAAGCGTTTGTTATTAATGCAATAGTTTGATATTTTAAATATAAAATGAACCTGATGAAAGCTTGGCATGAGAACCACCAAGCCAGATCATCCATCCCAACAGCATATATAGATGAAACTGGAAAGAGCACAACAAATAAAACCAAATGGAATAGGTTTGTCAGAGTTTCTATAGTGATCTATTCTTATCAACAATGTCAGTGAAATCACCCCATAAGAAATATAACACTTTAGTACATGAAGAAATGGAAATGGCCTTTAATATGGTGAATTTTAGAAGAGCAGCTTTACCTGACCAATCACGTTGTCACATGGTATAGGTACCTGTCAACTCTGGAATCCTCACTACCTACAGGTTTAGTGTTGGGTGATTTAGATAATCATAACTATGCCAATATGTCTTTCAAGGGCATACTCTGTTATAAATGAGGTAGGACCATTAAATTAAATTAAATTAGGTCGAATATTTGATATGAAATAGTAAAGGAAATAACAATGGAAAGTCAAGCAATGGAATTATTCTCAGCCCTCATCTACAAACTAACTGACTAATAACGTTAATTCTCTAAAAACCAACACAGATAAAGAAGGTGCCTCTCTTCTAGAGTAGACAGGATAGAAGAAAGGGTCAGTTCTCCAAGTCTCCTTTCTTCTTAGTTTCAATCACTATCATGAAAGTCTGATGTAGCTTCTTTCTCTTGTAAACACTTTTATCTTCTGTTTTAGAATCAGTACTGAGCTACAAAGTATCTGAGACCATATTTGAACCCAGGTCCAATCAATTCTAGGCCTGATGCTCTATCCATTGTGCTATCTAGTTGCTCCTGCTGTAGTTTCTTGAATGCAAACAAATGTTATATTGCTGGTTCTGGGGTAATCGAGCTTCTGCCAGAATTCTCAGAATTAGAGAATTTATGGTGGAATCACCTATCCAACCCTCCTTCATTTTTTCTGCCAACTGTATATTTTTTAGGTTCTCACGAACTCCACCAATTCCCATTCTTTGGTCACTTCAATGTTTTTAAAACTCCAGAATCCCAGGAGACTCTGCAATAATGAGTCCTTACCTCATGATAACCCCACTCTACATCTAAACATATAACCTTTTGGGAAATAGGGTATAAGAAACTCTCTCATTGGGCAATGCTTTCTGTTCTCAAGCAGCCAGGGTAATGGAGTCCTAGAAACTTTTCCCTGGTCATACCCAATACATAAACAGAAGAAATCTGTGTAAAAGACAACCATTTTTAAAAGCACTGAGATATAAATTTTTAAGGTCCGTCAAAGAGATGACACCCAAAAATGTGACTGGGAACCCATCAGCAACAACTGACCCACAAGACTATCTTCTTATCTGTAGGAAAACTTCAGGATAATCAACTACACATGTCTTAGTAATGTCCTTAGGGAGCTTCCTAATTGCTGAATAGGAATAGTGATTGAACCTATGATTTCTTCTGTCTGTGGAATTCCTGGATAAGGCAACTATCTACCAATGCAAGTCAGCTCATTTTTTGAAATTTAGTCTTGAGAAGTGCCTGCCATAGAGAGAAAATGATTTGTTTGGGGTCATACTGTCAACGTGTGCCAGAGACAGACCTTCCTAGCTCTGAGGTCAGCTTTCTATCCACTATTCCATGCTGTCTCTAGACATTGTTGGAAGTACCCCAAAATGGAATGGACTGACAATGAGACAATGAGACCCCTACTGTCAGGGGTCTTCAAGTAGAAATTAATGATTGTCATTAATGATTAAGGAATGTTACAGGGGAAGCTTATAGTTATGAACAGGTTAAGCTAAGTATCTTGGAGAACACCCTATACCAAAATTAATTCAGAGTGGGTAAATGACTTAAATATGAAGTGATAAATCATAAACAAATTAGGTGAACATAGAAGAATACACCTGTCAAATCTATGGTAAAGGAAGGAATTTAAGATCAAGCAGGAGACAGAAAAAATTACAAAATGTAAAATGAATAATTTTATTACATTAAATTAAAAAGTTTCTGTACAAACAAAACCAATGCAACCAAAATTAGAAGAGAAGCAGCAAATTGGGAAAAAATTTATAACAAAAACCTCTGACAAAGGTCTAATTTCTCAAATTTATAAAGGGCTAAGTCTATTGTTCAAAGAATCAAGCCATTCTCCAAGTGACAAATGGTCAAGGGACATGAATAGGCAGTTTTCAGATAAAGAAATCAAAACTATCAATAAGCACATGAAAAAGTGTTATAAATCTCTCATAATTAGAGAAATGCAGATCAAAAAAATGCCGAGGTACCACCTCACACCTAGCAGATTGGCCAATATGACAGTAAAGGAAAATAATAAATGTTGGTGAGGTTGTGGCAAAATCAGGACACTAAGGCATTGCTCATGGAGATGTGAATTAATCCAGCCATTCTGGAAGGCAATATGGAATTATGTGTAAAGGGCTTTAAAAGAAAGCATACTCTTTGATCCAGCAATACCATTACTAGGTTTGTACCCAAAAGAGATAATAAGGAAAAAAATTGTACAAAAACATTAATAGCCAAACTTTTTGTGGGGGGAAATACCCCTAAAAATGAAGGGTTTTCCCTTAATTGGGAAATGGCTGAACACATTGTGGTATATGAGGGTGGTGGAATACTATTATGATGTAAGGATTGATTATCTGGAGGATTTTATATGAATTGGGAAAACCTCAATGAACTGATGCAGAGTGAAATGAACAGAACCAGAAGAACATTGTATACAGAAAGAAAAACATTGTGGAACAATCCAATGTAATGGATTTTGCTACTAGTAGCAATGCAACAAGCCTGGACACTCCTGAAGGACTTATGTGAAAGAATGCTAACAACATTGAGAGAAAGAACTATGGGAGTAGAAATGCAAAAGCAAAACATATGGCATCACATCACATGTATATATGGTTATGTGATTTGGGGGTTAGGCTTTAAAAAAATTTCTCTATAGCAAAAATGAATAATATGGAAATAGGTATCAAGTGACAACATTTGTACAACCCAGTGGAATTGCTTGTGTGCTCTGGGAGGGAGGAGGGAAAGGGGGAAGGAAAGAAAATGAATCATGGAAAAATATTTTAAAATTAAAATTAAAATATCTTTGAGATCTATATTCTTTGAATAAAATGCAAAGGGAATGGGAAGATTTTTTGCAAATATCTTTCTACCATAGATCATCTATTTGCAATCCCACAGTTGACTGAAATTTAATGGAAATACAGGAGTATACCCTATTTACTATAATGATTACAAAACTACATTTGACTGAGTAAAATAAAATATAGCCTAAGAGGTTCTCATCCAACACTAGGGGTTCCCCATGCACATAATAATCACCCAAGATTCCTTGGCAGACCCACAGAAATAATATTGATGAGAAGAGAGAGTTAGGTGATGCAGTGGACAGAGCAATGGTCTACAGTCATCAATGAAGGCCCGAGTTTAAAAATCTAGCCTCATTTAGTAGCTGTATGATCCTAGGTAAGTCACTTCACCTATTTATTCCCTCATCTGTAAAATGGGAATAACAATAGCATCTATTTCCCATAGTTGTTGTGAGGATAAAATGAGATATTAAGCTCTTGCAAATGTTAAAGCACTAAATAAATGCTATCTATTATCGTTATTGTGGAACCAAACTCTATGAGCTATAAAACAATTATAGCCTGCACTCACCAAAGGTGCTAGCCACTGTCAGAGAGAATACCTATCGCAGATATAAATGAGAGAGAGATCTGCTATGGATAGTAAAGTTTTCTAGATGCCCCTGTTTATATATAACATTATACTAATTGTCTCCAGCTACAGAATATGAGAAAGTCTCTTCAGTGTGATGAACAACTACTCAAGAAAGACTAATCCACATAGGAAAAACCTAAATACCTGTTGCTTAGATTATGATATTTAGTTGAAAGAGCAGTATCTTGGTTTAACATATCCATACACATGCCTTGAACAGGTTTTTCAGATGAACAATGATCAGGGCCCAAAGTTGAATAGAAGGAAAAGAAAACTGAGAAAATGTGCTGTTATTTTTAATGATATCAGACAATTTCCAGTAATGAAAATCCATTTTAGCAATACCAGATTCTGTCAGTGATGCTATTTGGCTAAAATTCATGGAACACAGCAGTCTCCAAAGAATCAGAATTGTGTGGGTGACCAAAAGGGCAATGGAGAAACCCATGATGTGTGCCAGTGAACTCATTATATTATCAGAAATTACTTTTATTCAGGAAACGTATAAAAATGTCATGAAAGAAAGTAAGACATTATCAAGGAAATATGTGATCTGAAAGGGGTATGGACCGATCATAATTGGAATGAGGCATAACTAATCTGTGCTTTCTTGAGTTCTACACTGGTACCTCCAAAATGTTTAAAAGAACTAGAAGAACCTGTATTCAAATTCTTTAGACATTTGCAATATTATAAGGACTAATGTAATAAGTACTATTCCATAAGCAGATATGAACATTTGAAGTACTTCACCATTTGTAGGGAGCCCTCTAAAATAATGGAAAGATCCCTCTTGGGAAAAAAGTTTGGGAGACATGAAAAAGAATTGCACAGGATAAGACCTGGATGGGTTGCAATCTGCCTCACTATATGGAGTAGTCCAATCTTAAAGTCAATATATTATATACATGTATTCTCTATTTCTGCTCTAAAACATGATTTATCCAAATAGAGAGCTCTTGATGAAGAACTTGCCCCTTTTAATGCAGATGAGAAACTACTTTGCAAGTTAGAGACTTAAAGCCTACAGTAGAAACCATATTTTTGTTAAGAATAGTAAATAACTCTCTTCTCATATTGTGAAAAGTAGCTTGGGATGAAATTTACCCAGGCAAGAAAGACTCCTATCTATTTTTAGAACTGGAAGAATAAAATTCACCATCATCATCATTATTATTATCACCATCATCAATATTATTATTACTAACATTATTACTAATACATTCATTGACAGCCCCAGCTACCAAAGAGGCATCTATTTCCTGAACTAATACTCCAAGAAGAAGAGAGAAATGTTGCAACTCGGGAAATTTTTCTGGAGGATCTTCAGAAGGAAATCTATGGGTTAGTCCCTACTCTGCAATTTAAGAGACCATTCCCCACATCTACTACCAATAATAAAAATGATATTGAACTTGGTCTTAATAAAAAGTAAATTTGCTCTCTATCCTTCAAAGCCATTTTGACTTACAAAAATGCTTTTTCAAATGGTCACTTTCACCACTTTCTTCCACACCTCTTCATTTTCTATGGAACAGTTATATGATCCAGATGCTAAGCTGGAGAAGATATAATTCCACCTGCAACATCTGGCTCTTTGGCAGCCCAGACAGGAATCTTCAAAGATGCATCTCTGCCTCATACACAGTTAGACTGCTGGTTGGCGGCTTTATCTTCTTAGATGTAATTTTCCTTTGATTCATCTATAATTCTGAAGAATTGATGCATTTGTATCCATTTTGAATAAGGTTCTATACAAATGCTTCATTTGATCTCTGAACAGATCCTTTTATTTCCTCTTCTGTGGCCTTTCCTTTAATTCAGGCACAGTCCTTAGAGTGACTCAAAACTACCATATCTAATACCTGCACAAGTAGTTATGTTTGTTTCAAATAGATCTTGTTCTTGGGGGGTGGGGAATGCCTTTCTTAATGTTTTCAAGAAAGGGGAAACAAAATTTAGTGAAGCTTTTTTTATACTCAATCATAACTTTCAAATATTCAGTCTTCCTCCTTCTTGGCACAAGCTATTTTGTGGAGATCAAAGTTAATGCCCTCCCAAACTTTTAATAGATTGAATTCTCTTCTAATTCTAAAATTCTAT
This sequence comes from Gracilinanus agilis, assembly GCF_016433145.1. NCBI lineage: Eukaryota > Metazoa > Chordata > Mammalia > Didelphimorphia > Didelphidae > Gracilinanus > Gracilinanus agilis. The sequence continues at coordinate 120,747,704 of NC_058133.1, forward strand.
ATTCTTATATTAAATATATTCTTATTTTTAAATGGAAGAGAGGAGAAAGAAGGCAGATCAAAGAATAATATTTTTCACCATAGTTGATTTAAGTTTTTGTTTGGGGGTTTTGATCTTATATGAGTATTGTCTTCCAACAATGACAAATATGGAAATATGTTTTGCATGATAATACATGTATAAACCAGATCAAATTGCTTACTGTCTCCGGAAATGGGGAAGGAAGGAGACAGTTTGGATTTTATAATTGTGGAAAACATAAGCTGAAAATTGTTATTACATGTAACTTGGAAGATAAAATATCTTTTTTTTAGAAAATAAAATATCATAAAAAATAAAATGTAAGGGAACTCACCGTACCATTATTTATGAAATGTGACAACATATTTTGTTTAAAAGATACATGTACTTTCTTTGAGTCCCCTTCAAAGTAATTTCATTGAGAGAATATGCTCATTCTAATGATGTCATAATTATTCAAGACACTTATGGAATGCCTCTTTGAAATCTGCCTTCAAAGATTGTGACACATTCTTTTAAATCTAATCGGTGATGGCAAATCTTTATCTTTTGAGGACTCATTTAATTTTTAGAAACAGCCAAAAGTCACTTGAAGTTAACTTTGGTAAATAAGGTGGTTGATCAAGCTGGAGAACACAGTTTGTGATCAATGACAAGTTGTGATTATGTGGCTTGTAATCTGGCTCTTAAGGCAGCTTCCAAAAAAGAATCCCAAAAAAGTTTGGAGCAACAGCAGAATCATTAGAATATGTATAATTTCCTAAGGAAACTATTCTAAAGGACAAGACTCATTAGGAAGGTTAAATCCTGGCATTTTCACACGCAAAAAAATGTTATTGGTTTAGAGCAGTGGTTCCCAAACTTTTGTATGTGAAGTTAGACTACATAATCTCCAAGGTGCCTTGTAACTTTACGAATGATCCTATGATCATTATCATTCAGAAATTTTATATGTCTGGGGATGGGAAAAATAAATTAATAAGCATTGATTAGATGCTAATGCGCGACACACAATAAAGATTCCCTTCTTTCCCTCCCTCCCTCCCTCCCTTAATTTTTCCTCCTATTCCCTTTCTTTCCTTCCTTCTTTCCCTTCCTTCTCCCTTCCCTCTCACCTTTCCCTACTTCTCTTTGCTTTTTCCTTCCTTCCTCCCTTTGTTTCCTTCACACCTTCCTCCCTCTCCTTTCTTCCTTTCTTTCCTTCCTTTATTATTTCCTTTCTTCCCCTCCTTCCTCCTTTCCTTTTATTTTTCTTTTCCTTTTCTCCCTTTACTCTTCCCTCCTTTCTTTCCTTTCTGCCTTTCCTCCTTCCTGCCATCCCTATTACTTCCTTCCTTCCTTCCTTTGCACCTTCCTTTTTGCCCTACTTTCTTCCTCCCTCCATTACTTTCACTTTCCTTCTCTCCTTCCATCTTTTCTTCTCCTCCTTTCCTTCCTCACTCACTTCCCATAGTAGGTTCTAAATAAATCTAATGTTAAATTTCTTTATGTAGCAAGATAAGTATGAGATGGTATAAGAAGATCTGAATGCAGATCTTACCTCAGGCATTTATTAGCTATGCAATCACAAGCAAGTAACTTTCTATTCCCCAGACTTAATCTCCTGTTTTAGATGGTTTGCCATCCATGTGGGTTGACTACCATCTGGGTTGGTAAAAGGAGTTCCCACAGTGATGAAATCACAGATCTTCTATACACATAAATAGCACATTCAAACACATTAATCTATTTGAGCTTCCCAACAACCCCATGGCTTCAGTAGTGCCATTATCATCATACTGATTTTAGGAATGATAAGAAAGTGAAGTCCATAGAGGGTCTCTTTAAGGAACTTGTACCAAATCACATAGACCCAAAGTTAATTCTTCAGAATCCAAGTCCAGGGACTTAGATTCCATTTGAATTTTCTCCATATCAGATTTCCTCTAGTCAAAATGACTTAGAGGCATAGACTATCCATGTTATTTAGACCACAACAACAAAGAACTATAAGGTAGGGAGTATCTTTGAAAGGTCTGATAGGAGGCCTATCCTTTGGCCACCACATGGAACTGTGACCATACCATGCTAGAAAGATGTCAAAGACCTACAGCTTTTAAAGGAAAGCTACTTTTAAGATTGGTTCTTGGGCATTAGGAAGGTCTGACCCTTCTTCACCTAAGGAGCCACCTTCACAATATAATCTGAAGAGCACCCAAGGGCCAAACTGATGAACAAAGTGTCACATATTCATATTCCTTAGATCCATATAATTAGGTTAAGAACTTATCTCCAAAATGCCACCACAAAAATACAAATAATTTTCTCATGCATCTAATTGTCAAATTCTAGGCTTGGGGAAGGCCTCAAAAAAAGGAAAAGATACAGAAACCTATAAAGGAAAAAGAAGACATCAGTGAAATTGTTAATGTAAAACGCTAAAAGAGGCAAAAAATATCCACTGAAGAGAAGAATGCCTTAAAAAGCAGAATTGGTCAAATGGGGGAAAAGCAGAAAAGCCCACTGAAGGAAATGTCCTTAAAAATTAGAATTAGGCAAGTGGAATCTAATGATTCCATAAGACTTCAATAAATAGTAAAAACAAATTCAAAAGAATGAAAAAAAAAAGAAAATATAATATAACTCATTGGAAAAAAACCAAATGATCTAGAAAATAGATCCAGGAGAGGTAATTTAACAATTATTGAACTATTTAAAAGCCATGAGAAAATAAAATAGCCTACACAATATATTTCAAGAAATTATTATGGAAAACTGCCCTGATATCTTAGATCAGAGAGTAAAATAGAAATTCAAAGAACCTAACAATCACCATCTGAAAGAGATCTCAAAAAAAATAATATTATATACAACTTCTACAGTTTCCAGGTAAAGGAGAAAATATGTCAAATAGCCAGAAAAAATAAATTTAAATACTGTGGATCAATAATGAGGATCTTCCAAGATTTTGCAGCTTCCACATTAAAGAACTGGAGGATTTAGAATATGACTTTCTGGAAGGCAAAGGAGCTAGGATTGCAATCAAGAATCACTTAACAATCAAAAAAAGGAGCAATACCTTTTGGATAAAAATATGTATTTAATGAAATAGAGAACTTTCAAGAGTTCCCGATGAAAATATCAGAGCTAAATAGAAATTTTAACTTTCAAATACAATACTTAAGGGAAGTATAAAAAGGTAAGCATGAAAGAGAAATCATAAAGGAAATAATAAGGTTAAAATGTTTATATATCCAGTTTGAGAAGATGATAATTATAACTGAATAATTTTATCATTATTATGGCAGTTAAGAGTATACTTAGAAAGAGGGATGCATGCGAAATGAAAATGATGGGATGATTTCAAAAAAACAAAATTAAGGAGTAGGAGGAATGAAATGAGAGAAGGGGAAGGAGAGAGAAAGAATGGGAAAAATTACCTTACACAAAAGAGAGGTGAAAGAAGGAGTTTTTACAATGGAAGAGAAGATGGGAATAGGCAACACTTGTTATGATTAGAATTGGCTAAAAGAAGGAATATTTTACACACTCAGTTGAATGTAGAAATCTATCCTACCCTATAGAGATAAAGGAAGACAGGGGGATAAGGGAAGGGGAGCAAGATTGGCTAATAGACAGGAGGGAAGATTAAGGGACGTGGTGATCAGAAGCAAAACAAACTCTTTCAGAGGGGCATACTAAAAAAAAAGAAAGAATGATAAATGGGGAAAAACAGAATTCGAGGGAAATACACAGCTAATAATCCTAACTCTGACTGTGAATGGGATGAACTCCCCCATGGATCATGGAATGAATTAAAAACTAGGATCCAACAATATGTTGCTTATATTCAAGACACATTTGAATCAAAGAGAGACACACAGGACAAAAACAAGGGGCTGGAGCAGAATTTATTATGTTTCAGCTGACATAAAAAATAACAATAATAAAGTAGGAGGAACAATCATAATCTCAGACAAAACAAAAGCAAAAATAGACCTAGTTAAAAAGATAAGCAACGGACAGCTGGGTAGCTCAGTGGATTGAGAATCAGGCCTAGAGACAGGAGGTCCTAGGTTCAAATCTGGCCTCAGACACTTCCTAGCTGTGTGACCCTGGGCAAGTCACTTGACCCCCATTGCACACCTTTACCACTCTTCCATCTAGGAGCCAATACACAGAAGTTAAGGGTTTAAAAAAAAAGATAAGCAAGAAAACTGCATTTTCTGAAAAGTACCAAAATAAAATGAAATAATATCAGTACTAAACATGTATGCACCAAATGGCAGAGTATCCAAATTCTTAAAGCAAAACTTATATGTTACAGAAGAAAATGGACAACAAAACTATACTAATGTGAGACCTCAATTTTCCCCTGTAGAACCAGATGAATATAATCATAAAATAAATAAGAAAAAAGTTAAGGAGATGAATAGCATTTTATAAAAGATAGAGCCCTCAGAAAAAATTGAATGGGAATAGAAAGGAATATACTTTTTCTCAGATGTACAAGGCACCCTTCATAAAAATTGACATGTATTAGGACATAAAAACTTCATAGCCAAATGCAGAAAAACAGAACTATTAAATGCATCCTTTTCAGACCATGGAGCAATAAAAATTATAGTAATAAAGGACCATGGAAACATAGATTAAAAATTAATTGGAAATGAAATAATTTAATCCTAAAGAATGAATGGGTCAAAGAAAGTGGCAATGCATTTACACTTAAGCTATGTATTAGGTCTTAAGATGCCCCAAGGGCATATAGAGTGATGGAACAAAGATAACTCTCCTATTATATTTCTCATTGGCTTCCCTGTCTTATATTTCTCTCCTCTCCAATTCAGATACTATTGTTGTTGTTGTTTATTCATTTCAGTCATGTCCAATACTTCATGACCTCATTTGGGGTTTTCTTGGGAAAGATACTTGAATGGTTTGTCATTTCTTTCTCTAGTTGAGTTTACAAGTGAGAAAACTGAAGCAATGAGGGCTAAGTGACTTACCCAGGGTCACATAGCTAGAAAGTGTCTGATGCTGGAATTAAACTCAGGTTTTTCTGACTCTAGCTCCAGTACTCTATCTACTGAGTCACCTAGCAGCCCCAAGTTCCATATTCTACATGGCTGCAAAAATGTTTTTCCTAATGCCCAGATATTACCATGCCATTCTTCTATTTAATAAATTTCAGTTCCACCTTATTTTCTCTAGGATCAAATACAGCCTTCTCTATTTAGCATATAAAGTTCTTCACAACCTTGCCCTGATCCTACCTTTCCAGATTTATTATACATTATTCCCTTCATTTCCTCTATATTCCAACCAAACCAATCTTATTATTTCTAATATCCAACACTTCATCTCCATGCTTTGTACAAGTCTCCCTCTCATCCCTAGGATGCACAATCTAGGAATCCCTAGTTTCCTTAAAGCTCTGCTCATGTGGTACCTTCTATGAGATCTTTCATAATCCTCCAAATTGCTAATGTCTTTCCTTCCAAAATTATCTTTTATGTACATATCTCTGTGTGTGTGTATGCAAGTTGTTAACTTGATGAAATCTAAGCTTATTGAAGGCAGGGGCTATTTTTTGTTTGTTTGTTTCCAGTAATACAGTACAATCACTGGAATATTGCAGGCACCTTTTAATAAATGTTTCTTGGGTGCCTGATTGGGAATAAAGAAAGGACTTCATTTGCATGGTTTGATTATAGTTGTATTTGGGTAGGAAAACTGTCATACCCCTAGGAGAGGTAACAACTAAAATGACACCATAACACAACTAGGGGCAGCAAATGGCTACACCACACATTACTCTCCAAGCTACTTTCCTTCTGGGAGGGTGAATAAGCATTTATTAAATACCTAATATGTGGCAGGCATCATGCTAAGCACGTTATAAATACTATCTCTTTTGATTCGTAAAGTTCTTGCTCAGTCAGGACAAGAAGGAAAACACATAGAAATACCACTTGGCCTGAGAGGGTTCCTGGGAAGCCCAGACTTTGGAATTATATCCCTCCTGATGTTTACAGACTTACTTGGATAGGAACTTTTGTCTGAAAGTAACAAAATCTGCTTAAAGATAGCAAGATTTTTTAAGCCAACCTAATATTCTCAAGGACAGTCACAATTCTTTCTTTTTAAACCCCTGGCTATACTCACCCTTGAATACTAGTAATGGAGGAACAAATATAGCTTCATCGGCTGCTGGCTCACTGTTTCCCTAAGCCACTGTACTAACATGGTGACCTTATGGATAAAATTTCTTAACACCTCAGTGAATCAATGCTGAAGGATAGTAGTTGAACCATCTTTGCTCCCATTTTACAGTTTATTACTTAGAGATACTCAGTCTACATTTGTTGTTACAGTTTTTGAGTCTCTCCCCTCTCCAGTCCATACTGTGGTATTGTTGTTATTGAATTTTTTCAATCATGTCCTACTCTTTGTGACCCCCATATTGGGCTTTTCTCGGCAAAGACAGTGAAGTGGTTTGCTATTTCCTTTTCCAGTTGTTTGGATTAAAATCCTCTTTATTAGATAGTGAAAGTGGTTTGGAGAGAGTAAAGGCACATAATCACATGGCCTAGCTAATCTGAATTTGCAGCTCACTTTGCCTATCTATTCCCTCCCTCTGATTCCTAGCCAAAAAAGCACAAATTTCTTTGATCCATAGATCTGGTGACAGCACTTTTTCTGGGTCTCTCTAGTTGAATAGACTTGACCTCCGTTCAAGTCAGAGGTGAGTCTTCCAGAAGCCAGGAATCATGTAGGATGCAAAGCTTTCCTTTCTAAAAGGATAGATGGGTGCAAATTTATATTAAATTCACACATAGTTCATTTTATAGATAAGGAAACTGAGGTAAACAAGGTTAAGTGACTTCTCTAAGGTCCTATAGCTAGTAAATGTTTGAGGCCAGATTTTAACTCAGATCTCCCTGACTCCAGGCCCAGTACTCTATCTACTGCACCACCTAGCTGCCCCTACAAACCACTAGAACCTTGTAATTATATAACCTGACCCCAGTGTTGTGGGTGATTGCAGGCAGGGGTTGGGATAGAGAAGTAGGAAAGAGACAATAAAGGCAGTTAGAGCAGAAAAAGAGAAAAAGTCATCGGTAGAAAGTACTACTTAAGGTTCTGGTAGACTGACACAGAACTCTTCAGCGGAGTGGGGAGAGAACAAGCATTTAGTAAGTGCCTACTATGTGCCAGCAGCTTTACAAATGCTATATTTGTATAGTGTATATAAATGTGTATATATTTTATAGCTATATCAAGATTTTTACAAATATACCTCATTTGATCCTCATAAAAACCTTGGGAGATAAGTGCTATTGTTATTCCCATTTTCACTTGAGGAAACTGAGGCAGATAGAAGTTAAATGTGTTTATCAGGGTCACACAGGAAGAGCCTATAGCTGGATTTGAATTCAGGTCTTTTTGACAATAGGCTCAGAACTCTAAACACTGGGCTACCTAGCCATTCCCCCTCCTTTAGTGGGGATCAATGGATAGCCAAAAGACATCATGAAGAAACTGTATACTTGGGGTTGGAATGTACTGAAAGAGGGGAAGGGGTGTGTCTAACTAGGAAATAGAAAGGTTAGGTGTTAGAATTATTGCTTCTCTACTTTATGATTTTAGCTGGAAATAATACTAACCCCCTAACCCCTCCCCACCTTTTTTTTTTTTTTTTTAGCTTGACCATATCTTATGATGGGGAATTGTGGTGCTTTGGATAAAGGGTTAACTTAAGAACCAGGATGATGTCAGTTTAAGTCCTGCATGTGGCTATGTGATTCTAGGCAAGTTACTTAGCCCCAGGCCACTGCCCAAGACCACAAATTAGACAGAAGCTGCTGCTCTGTATTGTTAGCTTCCCCAGAAGCTCCCAATGCTGATGAAAGGGAAATGGAAGAGAATAAGCAATTATAGAGGGCCTATTATGCTGGGCACTATGCTAAGTGCATCCGAGTCTTACAATAACCCTGAGAAGCAGCTGCTGCTTATTATAATCTCCATTTTACAGTTCTGGAAACTAAGGCAAACAGTTTAAGTAACTTCGTCAAGATCTCATAGCTAGTAGATGTCTGAGGTTGGTTTAAATCCAAGTTGTGATTCATTTATAACTTTATCTGCCAGTATTTTCTCCCATATATTTAACCTGAGCCCCTTCTGTCCCATCCCCCTCAGAGATGGAGAACAGCATAGAGTAATTCACTTACTACGTCTAGCACAGTAACTAGTTCATAGCAGGTGATTAATAAGTGTCTGCTGATTAATTAATAAAGGCTTATTCCATCCTAAATGTTCAGAAGGGCTATTTGTGCCCGATGGGTGGTAAAGAATTCTGAGCTGATTCTGGTCTGATCAACCACGACTGGACACACTGTACATTGACCCTGATAGAGTGTTATCATCTTGGTCCTCTTTGAGTACAAAGCAAACAAGCAATAAATGCTTATTGAATGTTGAGCTCAAGTTAAAAAGGTGGGTACTCTTTTCTCTGTAAAGTCTTCACAAATTGGACAAGCTCCTGATAAACCCTGCGTGGCAAGCCATGGAGGCAGTGTGGCAGAGGCAAATGTGCCCTGCACTGGAAAACAGAAGAAATGGATCCTAGTCCTGACTTTGCCAGCTACCAACCTTGAAGAAGCTCCTTACCATTTGTGAGCTCCATATTCCTCCTTTGTAAAATGAGGAGGGAGTCAGGAGTGGCCTGAATGCAAAAAGATAAATTTGGGCTTCACCTCTCTAATAGACAGATAAAGTGGAACGAGCTCCCTCAAGAGAGAGGGGGGCTCCCCCTCACTTGAGGCCTTCAAGCAAAGGCTGGATGAACACTTGGCAGAGGTATTATAAAGGGGATTCTTGTTCAGGAATGGGTTGGACTGGGTGGCCTCTGAGGTCCTTTCCAATGTGGAGATTCTGTGATCATGTGCAAGTCTTGATCTCTGAGGGCCTTTTCAGCTCCAAAGCCTGTGATCCTATGGAGTTCTGATGGAGGGCACACATGTTCCCTGCAAGTGACGTTAAGTGTTGGCCAGATTCATAAGCCATGTGACCTTGAGCACACACAGAGATATGCCTGAAAGGGGGATCTCTAGTTTATTCTCTGGAGTTCAAAGGTAGAGACCAACATGATAATCTTTCACTGATGTCCTCCTCTTTTCTGCTCTCTGGTTGCCTTTTCTAATCATTCTGGCCAAACTGATGAAAGCAGAGCTTTAGTGTCTCCAGAGGGATGTGCCTAGTAACTCTTGCGTCTTCATTTCATCTGTTTATAAACTCAGTGCCTCAATAGTTAAATTGTTTGCAATCCATCCTGTGGGGTACGTGGCTTAATTAACTGACATCTACTTGACTAAAGCCCTTTGAAATTCTTTGCCTGCAAAGACCTGTAAAACATGTCCATTCAGCAACACAGCAGGTGTGTCCTACCTGATGGTCATGACATTCAACGAGGCTAGATTAGTGGGAAGGGATGAGGAGCAGGGGGAAGTCTACCTCTGGACTAGCAGTCACTCTCCCACCTGTCTGATGCTGTCAGACGCAGCCACAGGAACAAAACCCTCCAAGTCAAGGGTGGGCTCCACGAGTTCACTGTCACCTTCAGAAGAACAGACTTCAGTCAGGGAAGAGATTCCATCAGTGGCCAGGCTGCGCTGTAATCCAGTCAGATACTGGCTTCTCCAGGATGGATGGTGTACATGCAGAATAAAAACATCACTGATGGGAACAAACTGCAACGGAATGAAGCCTATCCAATTTAATTGAAAAGTCTGAGTTGGGAAATGTATAGTTCAGAGACTCAACCAGTCCTAGAAGCTCATCTTCATCACCACATAATCAGGTTATTCACAGTGAACCTCTTTAATTTTAAGGGCTTTTAGGTTTGGAAAGCTTTTTAGGTATATTCTCTCATTTGAGCTTCAGGATGACCTTTGACATAGGGAAAGCATTATCATTATTGTCACCTTTGGGGGAACCGAGGCTCTGAGAATTAGATAATTTCCTCAGGTCACCTATCTCATATTGGAGATGGGATTTGAATGACGACCATTTTGGTTCTGAGTAGCACACCCTCCATGTTCCCTTGAAAATATTGGAAACTAACCTTGGAAAACTTATGTGGAAAAGTTTTTACATGTAATTGATAAAATAAAATATCTTTATTATGAGCAAAAAAAGAATTAAATTTTAAAAATTATTACTTATAGCTGGCTGTAGCAACATAACTATCTAACATGTTCTCAGTGCCTTATCTATTATTTGGTACCACAACAAATCTATGATTTCATTAAAATAGACATTCCCTCTTATAATGAAAGTTACAACCTATCCTTGCCTTCTCATTCTGGGTGGCTAGTGTTCATTTTTTACCATAAGTCCTCTGCAGAAGGGTCAACCAAGCTATAATTCCTACAGCAATATGCCTATCCATTGGTCACTGGACAAGAAACTCATATTTTGAATACTGAGTTAAAGTAATCTTTATAAATAATCTATAGACTATGTGATGTTTCTCTATTTCTTTACTACCATTTTGCCATCAACACTGATGAAATAGAAAGGAACTGTACAAGACTAAGCACAATGTCACTTGATTTTTCTTCATTTCGTTTTTTGCCACAATTGAAGAATTCATTACTGAGTGACCAGCCTACTAGCAATAAGTCTCTCTTCATTTAGCTGGGCTGTCCCTAAGAAAGCAGATACAATCCATTACTGAGACTATTCTGAAAGTCCTTCTAGTGTGGTAGAACCTTTCAGATTTATGTTCTAGTGGCATAGCCAATAAGTACTCAAAGTCATCTTCTCCACATCATACTGAGGTGACAGAGTAGGATTTGATGGAGACTCCAATACTTTAAAATACCAGAGAACTGTAATTAGTACATTTCACTGAAGGGTTACTCTAGGGTCAGTTATGTGGCTCAGTGGATAGAGAACCAAGCCTAAAAATGGGAGGTCCTGGGTTCAAATATACTTTCAGACACTTCCTAGCTATGAGACCCTGTGCAAGTCCCTTAAGTGCCTCATGGTATGGTAAATTATGAGTTCTAGAATAAAGAGTTTTCACTTAATTGCAATAAAAAAGTTGGAAAGTTTTAAAATGAAGGCTTTTAAGACTACAGGTGCCTATTGGTTTTTACCCCCAGAGACTTCCCTATTGCTTATTTTCTTTTTTATTTGCTTGTTTTTATTTTTATTTGGATTTTTATTATATTTGTTATTAGTTATGTATAAATTCCTGGGTATCTCCCTCTGCATTTTCCCTCCCTGCCCTTAGAGAAAGAATTGGATCACAAAAAAAAATCTGTATAATTAAACTATATCTTTTGTGTTTCTATTTATCAATTCTTTGTTTAGAGGTGGACATTCAAAATGATGTGATCTCATATCTCATGCTTCTCGATAGGTTTATACTCTATAACTTTGTCCATCAAGCAATCTATTAACAAGTATTTATTAAGCATCCTCTAGTTATTATGCACTATACTAGATGCAGGAGGTGCAGAGACAAAGCTAAAAGTAATGCATGCCCTCAACGAGGAGCTTACAAAGTCTAATTGGGTAAGACAACATGTACACATATTGTATGTGTGTACATTAAATGAAATAAGCAGATTGATTCTATCTTTTTCTAATTGAGCATATTTACAGTCAGTTGATCTTTTCCCATAACTGCCTATGTCATGGTTCTCTGTCTATGAACTTATTTCAGAAATTTAGCTGCCCTGGTTTAAGTTTAATTATCCAGTTCTTCTGTTAATCACTATTCCATTCTTTTGTCAAGGAAATGTGTCACCCTTGAAGGAAGCAGATGGACAATAGGGAGTCTGGTCTAGTATCTTTATACCATCAAACTATCCTTTAAGGATGTCTGGTTTGTTATCCTAAGAAGTTTGATTTGCTTTCTCTGTCCTTACAGATATAGGGGAACTCAAACAACAAGCAGTTCTTAATCACTGGAGAGAAAGAAGGGATTGTTGCCAATCCTCATTCCTGATTTCCTCTCAATCATATGTCCTTCCATCTATGATGCTCTCCTTGCCATTTTCTCCCAAAACTCTAAAAGAGAGCTTTCCTTCTCATTAGAGAACATCCCTGGGGAAGCTAAGATCCTATTTATTGGTAAATCCATACTTTATTAATAAATTGATCATGCTCAGAACTTTGTTCCTCAGTCTACCATAATTTAAACTGTGAGTGTGTGTATATATATATGCATATATATGTATATATGTATGGATGCATATATACATATAGTGATTTTTTAAAATTTTAAACATTTATTAATATTTATATTTTAGAAAAGTTAACATGGTTACAAGATTTATGCTCTTACTTTCCCCTTCACCCCCCCCCGACCTCACCCCTCCCCTGGCCGATATGCATTTCCACTGGTTTTAACATGTGTCATTAATCAAGACCTATTTCCAAATTGTTGATGGTTGCATTGGTGTGGTACTTTCGATCCCCTATCATGTCCTCATCATCCTATGTATTCAAGCAGTTGATTTTCTTCTGTGTTTCCTCTCCTGTTGTTCTTCATCTGAATGTGGGTAGCATTCTTTTCCATAAATCCCTCAGAATTGTCCTGGGTCATTGCATTGCTGCTAGTACAGAAGTCCATTGCATTCGATTTTACTATAGTATATCAGTCTCTGTGTACAGTGTCCTTCTGGCTCTGCTCCTTTCACTCTGCATCAATTCCTGGAGGTCTTTCCAATTCACATGGAATTCCTCCAGTTTATTATTCCTTTTAGCACAATAGTATTCCATCACCAGCATATATCACAGTTTGTTCAGCCATTCCCCAGTTGAAGGGCATACCCTCGTTTTCCACTTTTTTGCCACCACAAAAAGCGAGGCTATAAATATTTTCGTGCAAGTCTGTTTATCTATGATCTCTTTGGGGTACAAACCCAACAATGGTATGGCTGGATCAAAGGGTAGGCATTCTTTTATAGCCCTTTACATATAGTGATTTTGAGTGGAGATCATTAATAGCTGAAGATATCAAGAAAGGCTTCATAGAGACAATGATGCTTGAATTGAGCATTGAAAGAAAGTCATTCTTAGAGATTGAGATGAGAAAAGAGTGCAGTCTGAGCAAGAGGGGTAGCCAGTAAATCAGTAAATGGAATGAAGTGCATAAGGTCTTTAGTGTACATGGAAGGGAGTAATATGCAACAAAGATGGAAAGGTAAGCTTGATTCTAGATTGGGAAGAATTTTAAATTTCTTTTTTTTTCTGACAGTCTATATTTTGTTTTTGTTTTTTTTTCAAATAACATGCAAAAACATTTTTTTAACTTTTGTTTCTAATTTTTTTAATTTCCAAATTCTCCTTCCTTCTCTTCCATCCTCCCTCCATGAGATGGCAATCAATTATATATGTAGTCACACAGAACAAAGAACCTTACATTTCAAAATGGAAGATTAACATTTTATCCTGGAGGTCAATAATCATGAGTTTCTTAAGTAGGGGAATGAAATAGTCAGAGTTGTATTTTAGAGAATTCAGTTTGGCAGTTTCAGGAAAGATGGCTTGGAGAGAGGAAGAGATCTGAGATGTCAGTTAAGAGTCTGAAAAGGTCCAGATGAAATATGATGAAGGCCTAAACTAAGTTGAGTTGCTTTGTGAGTGAAGGTAAAGTAAAAGTAGAAATGGCAAGTTTGGGCAGCTGAATGGAAAAGGGTGAGTGAGAATGAAAAATCAAGGATAACAAAGTTGCAAACCTGGGAATGTGAAAGGATGATGAGCTAAATTCTGAAAAGGGGTAGATCTAGAGGCTAATCCCAAGAAAATTAATTCAGCAAACTAGCTCATAGGAAATTTTTTTTAGTTTTGTTTCTCCAGAAGATTACTTGATAAAGTTCAAGGAAAAGGGAATAGTTGAAAGGTCTAGGAAATAAGTCTCAGTCATTAGAAAATAATAAAGTACTATGCAGTAGTCACAGAATAATATTTCTTGACTGTTAGATCATCTTTCTCCCTTATGACATTTCTCCCAGTGACACATAATAACATTTAAAAACACAGATCTTTTTTTAAAATTTTTACTTTGAATATTTTCCCATACTTACATATTTCATGTTCTTTTCCTCTCCCCCAAGGCCCCCTAAAACAGATCTTTTTAAAAAGACCTCCCCTACCTGGTTCCATCCATCCATCCATCCATCCATCTATCTATCTATCTATCTATCTATCTATCTATCTATCCATTTATCCATCTGTCTATCATATATCTATATCTGTATCTATATCTATATCTATATCTATATCTATATCTATATCTAGCTTGCCTTTATTCAGTGTATAGACTTCTGCAATTTACACTGCAATATACAACAATCTTACCTTTAATTCATAGAAGCCCTTTTTTTCCTCAAGACTCTGCTCAGGTGATACTTCCTGTAAATGATTGTCTTTCCTGATCGTTTACCCTCTGCTTAAATTTCTCATGTATGTGTGTGCATTTTATGTGACCTCCCCCATAAAATGGGATCTCAGAAAAGTTAGGCAATCTTTAATTTTTTGTCTTTGTATCCCTAGTACATAACACTGGACTTGGTACATAGTAGGTACATAATAAATGCTTGTTGGTATTTGTTGATTGATTGATAACTTGATTGTATTGGAAAGGATTCTTGATTCTTGATCTTTTTAGAAGATATACAGTGTACCAATCCTGAGGAAAAAGGATACAAATTTTACAAAAATGGTACAAATTTTAAGTCTGTGTAGTGGTTGGGTCTCATAGTACTATCCCAGCATAGGTGAAATAAGTTGGAAAGTGGGGAGGGAAATATTATCGCTCATGGTGGAAAAAGAGAGAGAAATCCCCTCCTCCATCTGGAAGGAACTCTTTTAGAAGATCTCTGAAAAGCTAGCCTTCTCCAAAGACTCCTTAAAAGTGTAACTTGATTTTCAAAGGCCACTGAGAATATAGCTAATCCTTTAACGGGCTCCTGGCTGGTCAGCCATCCTATCATTTCATCCAAAAGATGAAAGAACTTCTTCTCAATTCTGAAAGGAGCAACAAAGTATCAAAACTTTTTAACACTTCCTTTTCAAGCTGTGAATTGATCATTCCCAGTTTCTCATTCTATATAATTTTCAAATAGGTCACTCAGGGTGTGAGCCACTCAAAATATCTTTGTTGTTGTTCAGGCGTTTCAGTCCTGTCCAACTCTATGTGACCCCATTTGGGGATTTTCTTGACAAAGATGCAGATGGTTTGTCATTTCTTTCTCCAGCTAATTTTATAGGTTAAGAAATGAAGCAAACAGGGTTAAGTGATTGCCCTGGGTCACACAGCTAGTGAGGGTCTGAGGTCAGATTTGAAATCATAAACATGAATCCTCCTGATTCCAAGTCCAGTGCTCTATCCACTGTACCATTTACCTGCCCCCATAGTCTTCTTTACCAGGTTAAAAATGATTCACTCAAAATCTGAAAAGGACATGCCTTTATAGCAAATGCAACTATCTTAACAATTCACTGCCTATTACTTCCCCTATAGGAGTGATGATGAACTTATGGCATGAGTGCTGAAGATAGCATGCAGAGCACTCTCTGAGGGCACTTGGCCACCTCCCACCCCAGAGTTAATTACTAGAAAAGCAGAGGGATTCAGGCAGAGCTGCTCCATCCCCCTCTCCATGGTGCCGAATAACATTTTTTCACATCACCAGTCCCTCTGCCCAGCAGCTCAATGGTAGCATACAGGGGGTAAGGTGGGCAGTTCACAGACAGCAGAGCTGGAGGGGAGTAGAGCACTTGGGCCACTCTTCTCCCCCTCTCTACACTTGCTGAGGACATTCCTCATTTCACCCACCCCTCTGCCTAACAGCCCAATGGGAGTACTTTCTCCTTCCCTGTTTGGGGTAAGGGGAATGTGGGATGTGCCCAGCATGTGGTAGTGGGAAGCAGCCAGGCACTCAGTCTAGGGGGTGGGGGTGGGACAGAACCCAGCACTCCATCTCTAAAAGGTTTGCCATCACTGCACTATAGTCTTCAATTTCATTAAGTAGACTTGGAGAAATTCAATTGATCAACAGCCCTGATCAATACCCCTTGATACTATACAGCTGCTTTGAATCCAGGAGTTCTTAAAAAAAAAGAAGTATATTTCAATTTTTAGTGTTTCTCTCATCGTAGATGCCCCTTCTGCCAGTAGATATGGGAGTGTAATCAGTACAACACATTCTTTAAATGAAGGCCCGGGAATTATTGACCTGGGATCATTGCCAGTGTTCACAATGGGAATCATCATCACTACCATTGCTGACATTTCTATAATGCCTACTATGACCAGGCACTATGCCAAGTACTTTTTTCCCTAGTGGACTTGGGATCTAGTATGACCTGGACCTCTTGAAAATCAATGATTTTCTGTTCAATGGCAAAGACCTCTGCATCTCACCATTAACCCAATTCAGATCAAGGGAGTGGATTTGATGGCAGGTCCTCACAAAGAGAGTTTGACACCATTCCCCCATTGTTCTTTTGAACTTGCTACATTTGATCAATGGCACCTCTCCCCTGCGGCCAAATCTTGTCCCTTCCTATCTGACCTCTCTCTGGCTCCCCACAGCAAACATGGTGTGTTTTTGTGCACCCTAGAAACAAGGAGCAAAAATCATTAGAGCCAGTGTAGTAAATTGTGATTTGAACCTGAGCTCTCTAACTCCTAACCTAGTATTCTTTTCACTTCATAGTATTCCTTCCCTACCCTTCAAGTAAGGAGATGTGGCTCTTGACCCTCTCATCCCACCTAAGATTTCCTGACTGACAATAGTTCCTTGCCTGATTCAGAGACCATATATATACTCAATCTGACTGATCCTTAGCTTTCTCTAGGTAATATAAGCCTTAAGAATTCTTTCTCTTAGTTGAGCTCAAACCCTAGTCTTTTCAATGAAGGTCAATATAGGAAATGATATCACTTTTTCAGTGACCACAAAACTAACAATTTTGGCCCCAGGACAACAGCACTTCCAGAGTAGGCAACTAAGGGGCACAAAAGCATCCCCCCAACCTTTGTGAGTTTCAGGTTCATGTGTAAAATGAGGGAATTGAACTAGATGACTATTAATGTCCACCTAGCTCTGAATCTATGGTGTGAAAATAATTCAATAAGTAATTAATGCAAATTCATTTGAGTGGGAGGAAGAATTGGTTACTACAGTAACTATATGACCCTCTCATTTTGGTACCGTAGGGTAAAGCCTTAGTCACCTTACCTTAGTTATGACATTGATGACCATTGCAATCAAATCAGCACTGAAAAGACTAGAACTTCCTTAATCCTCTCTTACCCAGCAGCACTGTTTCCAAATCACTTCTTCACTGAGGTAATACCCTCCTCCACCTACTTTTCCCCAAATTATACTTCTCACAGGACTTCTCACAGGTACCAGTTGTCATTGGATTTCTTCTTTGTGCGATCTACATACTGTCATTTTGACATCTGATCAACACACACATATATGCATACACTCATGTGCAAACACATGTGCAAATGTGCATGTATGTGCCCTGAAACAGGTACATAAACATCAAGGGATTAATAGAGGGATTAGGCAGTGATGGAGGAATGATTTGGTAAAGTAAGTTACTGCCTGTCACACAAATATACAGGGGAAACACTCTCACTCCCACAACAGAGGGCACAGCTAAGAGTGAGTGGTGACAGGATTGAGAATGGCAGTTAAATGCCCAACTGATTCCTTAGTCAAGTCAAGGATTAAACAACACATATTTAAGAGTTCCTCACAGTGGTATGACCATATAATCATCCACCACTAAGTTCTTAGTGATATATGATTCCATACTTCTATGATGGAGTTTTTGTTGTTTGGTTTTGGGTGGGGGTGTTCTTAGAGGTGTTGAGCCTGAAGATAATGATAATTTTGATAAGTTCTGTTTAAATGAGTTAACTCTTCTCCCTACCCCATATTAAAACCCCTTCATTTTCTCCCATATCTCAGGGCCCTATTCTGAGATAACATTGACAATTATTAACAAACACTCTCCTATATGGAAGCCCAAATGGATCAGTAATAACTCTAACCACCTGCATTGGGGAGAGTTGTTACCTCCTTCTCCCCAAATGCATTGCTTGGTTTCTGCCTGATAGAAAAGAGCTGATTGGTACTTCCAAATATTATCCCAAATCACAGGACACTCATCCTTGAGCAAGCCACAATCTCCTGTATAATCATCATTTACTTAATCCTCAGTAATCCTTTTGTTGTTTAGGCCTTTCACTTAACCCTGCTTCATTTTGATCACATCCACTTAACCCAGAACAAGTATCATTTCATCAACCTGGTCTTAGGACACTCATCTGTCCAGGCTAAACTCAAACTTCCAATTCATATTCTTTGCTTTCTCAAACTCCTGCTCCCAGTGCCTTTCACCCTCTTTAGTTGGGTCAGGATCCTCCTGCTCTTCTCTCTCTTTAACCCCTTGGCACAGACACACAAAAGTTTAGTCTCTATGTTTGGGAAGGTAGGTGGAGCCCTAACTTAGGTGATAGCCTACCCTTAGAAACTGCTTTTGACACATAAGACAATGCTGGCAGCTGTTCAGTTTCAGATAATTTTGTTTTTGATTGTGCATTAACAAAACAGTCTATTCATTCCATTGTTATACAGCTCTAGTGGCTACCACATCAAGTTTAGCCATTTGCTAGTAGATCAACTTTAGCTTTCTTCCAGCAAGTAAGTTACATTTTGGTACATGCAATGTGGTACACAATATAGTAAAATTTTACTGATCAATAAAATATAAGGAGAATTCACAGAAGTATGTGAAGACTTGAATGAAACTAATGCAAAATGTAAAAAGTAGAAGCAGAAAAGCATCTGTATGCCCATAAAAATATAAATGGAACAACCCCCCCCATAAAATAAAATACCTCAATGCTACATAATTTTGATGTCCAAGACTGGCCCTAGAAAAGAACTGAAAAAATATATATACTTCCCTTGATTCTTGCAAATTCGGAGAATGATAGATGTGAATACTGGAAGGGCTAGTTGATGTCTCAGTGGGTTTTATGTACTGTCTTTTCTCTCTTACCTTACCAGGGGTGGCTCCATGGATAGGAGGGTATAATGCATAAGGTTTCCCAAAAAGTCTAATGAAGTAATGCATTACTGCATTAGACTTTTGGACATCTTACATTTAGAAATGAAAGTGATATAAAAACCAGATATACACATACATATATAAATATATGTGCATATTAATGTATGTGTATACATATACATATATACACACCAATTTAATCCAAGAGCAGAAAATTATGAAATGCATATCCTTTGACTTATTGTCAAACTCCTGAGATTTGACCCTAGATCACATCTCTGTTCTTTTCCCCTCACATTTTGTTCTTAATCTTGGTACCGACCTTGTTTCTACTCCAGCCTCTGTTTACTAATGGTGACTTCTCAGAATAATGCTTTTGGCCTTTAATTTCAAGGGAACCCAGAGGCAGAGGTTTCTCTTCCTTCTAACCACAGAGACATTGAACACTGCCATGGAAACTACTCGACTCTAGTCCAGAGCAGGTTCTATCAAGGATTAGGAAGTCCCTTTCCACTCAAATTTAGCTAAAGTAAAAAAATGGACAGGACATCTAAACAGTCATTTCCCTACCTTCTTCCTCATCTCCTTTATCCTTTGATGACTTCTGTTCTCTTTCTAGATGACTATTGGTGTTTATTATAACCTGATATCCCTGGATAAATGTAGGGAAAGAAAAGAGAGATGACATAAGACCCATTATGATTTGCTCTACATCTTGAAATCATTAGGGTTATAGGTCCATGATGGCAAAGCTATGGTACATATGCTAGAGGGGGCAATCAGAGCCCTCTCTGTGGGCATGTGTGCTATTTCCCCAGCACAGAGTTCACCAGAGTTCATTACCAGAAAGTCAGAGAGACTCTGGGCTGGGATGCTCCCCTCCCTGTCCACTCCAGCCTGAGGACATTTCTTTTTTTTTTTATTTTTTTTTTATTTTAAACCCTTAACTTCTGTGTATTGACTTATAGGTGGAAGAGTGGTAAGGGTAGGCAATGGGGGTCAAGTGACTTGCCCAGGGTCACACAGCTGGGAAGTGTCTGAGGCGGGATTTGAACCTAGGACCTCCTGTCTCTAGGCCTGGCTCTCAATCCACTGAGCTACCCAGCTGCCCCCTGAGGGCATTTCTTACATCTCCTCCTGAACTCCCTGGAGACTCTACTCCCAAGAAAATTCTCATATGCTCTAGCCCAGCCATGTAAACTGGGAAAAGTCTCTAGGATCCTTGGGATTACCAGGAGGGAACTGAGGTAGGATGTGTGTTGTATCAGCAGGGAATAACCAATTGATGAGAATTACAGATAAACTGATTTTCTCCCAACATAAGGAAGAAGTCAATAACTACCAAAGCTAAAAATGGAGGGAATGAGCTCCCTATCACTGAAAGAAGAGACTTAATCACTACTTTGTCAGGGATACTATAGAGAAGGTTCATTCATAGAGAAAAGAGTTAGAATAAATAACCTCTAAAAACCAGGTTAGATGATCTCTAAGATTCCTTCCACCTCTGAGATTCTATAACTTTATAAGTCTAGGAGTCTGTGATGTTTACACACTGGCTGCAATGTAAAAAGAGATGCTAGAAAGAGGAAGAACAATGAGGAAACTATTGCAGTAATCTCAACTTGACCAAAGTTCATGATAGAAAGAATGAAGAGAAAAAGAAAATTTAAGAGATATTTCAAAGGAAAAAAATATTTAGGATTTGATGACTGGATGTGAAGAATGAAGGACAGAAACATGTGAAGGAGAAAATGACGATTATAAGATTTTAAGCCTGAAAAACTTGAAAAAATAAGAATACATATATAGTAACACAATGTATAGTATACAATAATGTGTATCCATTATGAATATGTATGCAATATGAATACAATTCATACAGTAAGAAGACAGTGATGCTTCTTTTAAAATATCATTTCCATTGATAAAAGAGTATCAGTTTCTGATGCTGAACCATTTGACGATGCTAAGTATTTCTATGACAAGAACTTTCTCTTGGGGTCTTCGTTTGGGGTGGCTATACACTTAAGCAGTGGCCAAGCTACATTTCCATAGGGGTTGCTCTCCAGGATGATGGTTATAGGTACGGGGCTGAAAATGAGGGCAGCAATGCAGTACAGGAGAGAGGGCACTGGATGTGAAGTCAGATGACCTGAGTTTGTATCCCAGCTCTGTCACTTCTACCTCTGCAACCTTCACTTCTCTCATTTCCTCTTCTGTAAAATGAGGAGTTTGGATCTGATTGCCTATAAGATATCTCCCAGCTCTAACGCTATGAAGAAAGGGCCAGGTATAGACCCATTTGAAAAAAACAACAGGTATAAATGAATCTCAAGGCCCTTTTTCCATAATGAGATGGGCCCATTAAAGAAGTCAGTGTCCATCCAGTCATCAACCCCCATGTTTATCTCAACCCAAGGGAAGCCAGGAACACTCTAAAGCACCTCCAGAATGAGAGGCACCCATCCAGTGGGAAAAATCACAAATCCTCAAAATTGTATGTTTAATTCATAAAGTAAATTACACGAGGTTAGTTGTACAAGTAGCTGCGATGTCCTTAAAAATTATTCTTTAACTGAGGAAAAGTTTTTTGACCTTTGGAGAAAATGCTTGCTTCTAGCTATGACTAAAAAGCGGTTTCCTTCTTTCTCTGTTGTGTTAAGAATCTTTTCTTCTTATAAAGAAGGCACCACAGTGATTTATAGCTGTCATGAAAGCCTGGAACCCTTTTGAGGTTAAGCTACTCAGCTATTCAACTTTCACTACAGAAACTTTGAAATTCAAAAAGAAAAAATAATGTAAGTTTTTGAAGGACATGTGTTGCTGTAGGTGATCCTGTTAATTAAAAGTGATTGCCTGCTAGGAAATCATACTTTAAAAAAGTTTCATGAATTTATTAGAACCCTGAAGGTATCTTTGTATGCACAGAGCTTTACATGCGATTTATGCAATTTTGTTTCAGATCTGTTTAAAGCCACCCTGACGCTCCCAGAGCTGGGAACAGTACTGTGAGCATTTGTATGTATTTTGGCTAATTGAATTATGTGAAAATACATACTAATGAAGCGTTAGCAGAGGTGTTTGCTGAGTGGAGTGAAAGACTCATTTTCTTCTAAATTAGGAGGCTTTTTTTTTTTTAAAGCAGATTAGTACTCTGGGAAGAACTCCTTCCTTATAGGAAAAACAGCAAATGATTTAATAGCATCTTGTATCTTGCATGCAAAAGAGCTCTGTGCACTCCTGGTGTGTACATTGTCAGAGGGGAGGAAGGTATCACCTAAAAAGGCCTATTTAACTAATTAAAAAAAAGAAACCACTACTCTCTGAAGAGCAATAGTGGGTAATTACCCAATAAAATGAGTGATCAAATTAATATTCACTCCTTGGATTGCTGGGCATCACCTTTAATCCATTTGAAGGAATGGTTTCAAGTTCTTTTTTCCACAGGAGTTATTATTTAATAGTTCTATTTTGTATCTTTTCCATTATGCCATTTGGGAATAAGTCGATACAATATTTCTTCCTGGAACTCTACTATCTGAATTACCCCCATCCTGGTACTCTCTCCCCTCCCCTGTTGTTGAGAAATAAATGACAGAATTGTGCTGGTTGTTTTCCACCTGGACTCGGGGAGCTATCAAAATCCTCCTAAATGAAAGTATTTGTAGTAATCAAGGGGCATGGAATTAAATCTACTCTCAGCTCCAATCCAGTATACCATTCTGAAGGGACATCATTTTTGCTTCTTCTTCTGTAAGGAGTAAGTCCTAGAATGTCAGAGATCTGAATTAGCAGCCCACATTGGTGAAATTTAAGTAGATGTTTACAGAAGTTTACCATTTCCATAAGCATTTTCTGGTTTATGCTATTTGGATCTCACAGCAGAGAGAAATAAAGTTTCCTTCTTTCATGGTCTTAGTCCAACTTTTGCCACTGTTGTGGTTTTGGTGCTTTAAAAATAAACATTCTTCATTCTTCTTATTCCAAATTGTATCCCATCATATTAATCAATGACAATGCATTTAAATCATTCGCGGACTATTGGGCTTTAGGGTATTTCTAGATTTTTGCAATTACAATGCAAAACTGCTCTGATAATCTTAGAAGAGAATGTTATATTTTCGTTTTTAACAATACTTTCAGAGCACATTCCCAGCAATGGAATTACTAGGTCAAAAGGTATGACTCTATTTGTAACTTACAATGTATGAAGCTAAGATTTTTGTACAGAAAGATTCTACAAGTTTACAGTTCCACAAGTAATGAATGATTCTATGTACTTAAAAATATATTTATTTTATTGTAAACCCTTACCTTCCATCTTAGAATCAATATTATGTATTGTTTCCAAGGCAGAAGAGTAGCAAGGGTAGGCAATGGGGGTTCAGTGACTTGCCCAGGATCACACAGCTGGGAAGTGTCTGAGACCAGATTCAAAACTAGGACCACCTGTCTCTAGGCCTGGATCCCAATCCACTGAGCCACCCAGCTGCTCCCTGTACTTTTAATACTATGACACTTTTGCAATTTCTGTGATGGAAGAAAAATCTTTATCTTCCATCCTAGAATCAATGCTATGCATTGGTTCCAAGACAGAAGAGTAGGGCTAAGGAATGGGACTTAAATGAGTTGCCCAGATAAGAAATAAATGATACAGATTTGAACCCAGGACCTCCTGGCTCTAAGCTTGGCTCTCAATCCACTTAACCACTTACCTGCCCAAAGAAAAAATATTTTTAAAAATATGTCCTATGCTTGATTTTACATATTATAAATTGTAGGAAGGAAATTTCTCTGTTTTGGAAAAAATGGAGCTATAAACTGTCTAAATTTTGTTTTAAAAAATTTCCTGGATTAAAACAGATAGGAGCAATAAGACAATGAAAATGAGAGACTGATCTACCCTGATGTCAGGCCCTCGGGAACAACCTGAGGTCCACTTTATTCTAGAGCCTGTTGTTGGGGGGGCCCTGGGCTCTTTCACAATCCTATGAACGTTGGGTTTCATTGTTGTAATTATATTTTTGCCAATTTGATGTGAGTTGGTAGCTCAGAGTTGTTTTAATGTGCACTTCTTTGATTATTTGTGAGGTTGAGCATTTCTTTAAAGTGATCATTAAAAATTTGTGTTTTCTTTTTTGAAAATTATCTCTGCATGGTCCTTGACTATTTATCCATAATCCTGGGCTATTTGTACTATACTAGAGTGCCTGGTGCCAGACAAATGAGTGACCAGAAATCATGATTAGGAAGGTTGTCCTTAGGTGTTCAATTCTTTCTTTGATGGTGCTTGAGATTTTTTAATTCTATCCTAATGCAAATTCCTTGAGTGTGGGGAACAATGGCTTGTAGCAGATAGAGTGCTAGTCTTAGAGTCAGAACACCTGAGTTCAAATCTTCCCTTAGCTATATGACCCAAGTTAATCATTTAGCCTCTGTCTGCTTCAGTTTCCTCATCTATAAAGTAGGTATAATAATCTCTCTAGAAGGTTGTTATAAGGATCAAATGAAATGGTATGCAGGGCAATGGACAAAGCATTGAGCCTAAAGTCAGGAAGATCTGAGTTCAAATCCAGCCTCAAACTCTTACAAGCTATATGACCCTGGCAAGTTACTTTGACTCCGTTTCCTTACCTATAAAATGAGAATTATAATAACATCTCCCTTCTAGGGTTTTTGTAAAAAATCAAATGAAATAACATTTGCAAATCACCTTGCAAACCTTAAAGCATTATATAAAGATGAACTATTATCATTAATGCATTTTGCAAAGCTATCATTATTTTTGCCTATGTAGCTCCAACACTGAGTACAGTGATTGGCCCACAGTGGGCACTTAATAAGTCGTTGCTAAATGAATAAAATGAGCAGTATCTTTTTGCTCACTAAGAACTTCCCCCTCATTTATAGCTATTTCCCTAATGAATATCCCCATGACTTCCTTTGCTAATATTACCTGGGAATGAATGGTATGAAAAAGTCCTTATGACAAATGGACTTGGGGACTTCCTTATTTCTGGTTTGCCCACTTCACCTCCCCATTCAATCATTACTTTACCACACTGATTAAAGTGTCTAGACCTGCTCTCAACATCAATCTGAACCATGAAACCGTCTTGATACCATGGTTTATTCCTCAATCTCTGAAAGGCATCTTGTTCTCACTTTGGTGATCCACCTCATGGTCAGATCAGTGTATAGTGAAATGGTGGTATAATCATGTTTGTTTTGTGAAAGAACATACAGATCATTTACTAGAGAAAAATTAATGGAGGAAATTAAGTGAAGAATAGCATGTTTTGATCTGCATTCAGACTCCTTCATTTCCTTCTATAGCAATGGATAGCCTTTTTTTTTTATCATAAATCCTTTGGAACTATTCTGGATCTTTGCATTGTTGACAATAGTTCATTCATTCATGCTTGATCATCTTATATTTTTGCTGTTAATGTGTACAGTATTCTCCTATTTCTGCTCATTTATGTATTGTAATTATGTGTTACATGCTAGCACATGTATGCCCTATATTACCAGCTGTCTTGGAGAGAAGGGAAGGATGGGAAAGAAAAAGGGAACCTGGATCACAAAATGTCAGAAAAAATTATTTAAATTGCATCTACATGTAAAAACAAACAAACAAACAAATAAATAAATAAATCAAAGGAGTCCTAGAATTTGAATCAGAAAACCTGGATTCGAAACTCATCTCTACCTCTTGACCTCATGGAAGTCACTTCCTCCATCAGTGAAAGCCTTGGTTTCCTCAACTGTAAAATAGGGATCATAGATCTAGATCAAAATCAGAACTCAAACACCATCTAACCCAGTCTCTTCATTTCACAGATGAGTAGAAACTGAGACCAAGTCACTTTGCAGAAGTCACACCAGCAGTAAACATCACTGGCAAGATTTGAACTCAGATCCCATTATCTCATCATGTGCTTTTCTACTGTACCACCTTATCTATTTCATAGCACTGCTTAGAACAAAGGGCTTTTAAAAGATATATATATATATATAGTCAGTTAGGTGGCTCAGTGGATTGAAAGTTAGGTCTAGAGATGGGAAGTTCTGGAATCAAATGTGACCTTAGACACTCCTTAGCTGTGTGATCCTAGGCAAGTCACTTAACCTCTGTGCTATGTACTTGTGCCTGTTATATAGTAGGCACTATATAAATGCTTATTCTCTTCCCCTCTCCCTAGTAGGATTTGTCAGAACTTGGACTCTACTGGCTTAGCCTTGAGAATTCAGCTCCCCCTTTCCTTGATATGGTGAATAATTAGTTGTATTCATTGTAATATGTAAATCTATTAATATTATATTATAATCACATAATGGTAACATATAATTATAATGTAATTAATTATATGACTGCTATAGCTATTAATCAATATTATTGGTTATTAGGTATTAATATAATTTTAAATAATTATAATAATTATTGCCATTATCATTAGCATCATTCTTAGAATGTGTTTCCTAGGTAGCAGAATTTGTTAGTTTTTCATGCTAAAACCACATACATCAAACTAAAAATCAAGAGATCTAGGCCCTAATTCTGACTCTGGAATAATGTAGCTTAGGGCAAGACAGTTATCCCTTCTGGAGCTCAGCTTCCATTCAGTTAAATGAAGGTATTTGGATGAATTATCACCAAGGTCCTTTTATACACACTTGATCTTAGCCAAAAGGCTGAGAAATGATACTAAGGTCCTTTCTAGCTGTAATACTTTTACTTTAATTGGTGGAGGGAATAAATAAATGATAAGGAAAGTCCTTCTGCCTAAGCCCTATGTCTTGATGTATATATGGCACCTCTTCTTCAACTTATGTTGTTGTTTTTAATCTTTACCTTCTATCCTAATATTCTAAGACAGAAAAGCTGCAAGCCTGGGCATTCAGGGTTAAATGACTTACCCAAGGTCACACAGTGTCTGAGGCCAAATTTGAACCCAGGTCTTCTCAACTCCTGTCCTGTTGCTCTATCCACTGTGCTACCTAGCTATCCCCACCACTTATAGTTTTAAGAGAGTTGCCAGAGTCACTGAGAAGTTAAGATACTTGGTCAGGTTCATAGACACTGTCAGAAGAGGTATTTGAACTGAGGCTAACTTTGAGTTGGAGTATTCTATAAATCAATAAAATCATTAGCTGTTTGTAAAGGTGTAGAGCCCATTGGTGCTAGAATCTTTCCCCAGCTATCATCAGTCCATGACAATAGGCCGTTAACAGCCTTATCTCTTGGGAGTCCTTGTGTTTATGCCTTTTAATAAAAAGACCAGATGCTAACAATTGGTTTAAAACTTTTATTATAATTTTACTTTTAAATAAAAATTTTCAACCTATCTCTATTTTCTTTTCCTTATTGTTGAAAAAATAAATACATCACATCAACTGACACAATTTGTTCCTTCCAGATATTCTTAAATTTTTGTCCTTTGAATAGCACTTTCAGACCTCAAACTATATTATAAAGAAGCAGTCAACAAAACAAGTTGGTATTTCTTGAAAAATAGAGATAGATCAATGGAACAGACTAGACAAGGGAGAATCAGAAACAGTAGAATTTAATAAAACTGTGTTTGATAAAGTGGAAAACATAAATTACCTGGGGGAAAAATTCTTTATTTGATAAAAACTGCAAAGCAGTCTGGCAGAAATTGGGCTTAGACCAACGCCTTTATAGTCGAATGCATTTTAAATACATATACAACCTTAATATTAAGTCTCATACTATAAAAAAGAAATTAGAAGAGAAGCATACAATTTACCTCTGATAGTTATGAGTCAGAATGTATTCTTAACCAAATAAGAGATAGAGGAAATTATTAAAGACAAGATAGATAACTCTGATTACATGAAACTGAAAAGGTTTGGCACAGACAAAATTAAGTGCATATAGGATAAGAAGGAAAGTTGGTTGGATGGGGGGTGGTGGAAACTTTGTATCAGATTTCTCTAATAAAGATTTGGTATCCAAGAGATGCAAACTATATGAATAAAATATATATATATACATACACACACACATATATATAAATTATGTGTGTATGTGCCATTTGTATATATGTATACATATGTATGTATATATGACTAATAGCCATTCTCCAAAAATAGATCACCAAAAGATATGAACAAACAGTTCTCAAAAGAATTACAAAATACTCACAACTACATGGAAAAAATGCTCCAATCAGTAATAATAAGATAAATTTTTTAAAACTTTGAGATTTCACCTTACACCCTACAAATTGGCAAAGGTGACAAAAAAAATGGCAGTGCTTCATGTTGAATGTGTTGTGGAATGATAGGTACACAAATATATTACTGATGGAGCTATAGAAACACTTTGCAATTTGGAATTATGAAAATAAAGTGATGAAAATGCCTGCCCAAGCCTTTTGAACTAGATAATCTATTATTGGACTTATATTCCCAATAAGAGAAAAACCTTCTTAATAGATGAAAATATTTGTAGTGGCATTTTTTTGTGAAAGAAAAGACTTGGCATAAATAAATTAGGTGAACATAGAATAGTATATCTGTCAGATCTGTGGGAAAGGAAGGAATTTAAGTCCAAGCAAGAGATAGAGAACATTACAAAATGTAAAATGAATGACTTTGATTACATCAAATTAAAAAGATTTTGTACAGACAAAATCAATGCAACCAAAATTAGGAGGAAAGCAACAAACTGGGAGAATATTTTTATAACAAAACTCTCTGAGAAAGGTTTAATTTCCCAAATATATAAAGAATTAAGTCAAATTTATAAAAAAGTAAGCCATTCCTGTTGACAAATGGTCAAGAGACATGAATAGGCAGTTTTCACACGATGAAATCAAAACTATCAATAAGCACATGAAAAAGTGTTCTAAATCCCTCCTGATTAGAGAAATGCAAATTAAAATAATTCTGAGGTTTTACCTAGCAGACTGGCCAATATGGCAGCAAAGGAAAGTGATAAATGTTGAAAGGGATGTGGAAAAATTGGGACACTAATACACTGCTGGAAGAGTTGTGAATTGGTCTAACCATTCTGGAGGGCAATTTGGAACTATGTGCAAAGGGCTTTAAAAGACTGATCCAACCATACCAGTGCTGGGTTTGTACACCAAAGAAATTCTAAGGAAAAAGACTTGTACAAAAATATTCATAGTCACGCTCTTTGTGGTGGCAAAAAATTGGAAAATGATGGAAATCCCCATCGACTGGGGAGTGTGTGTTTGGAATTCAGGGAGGTGCCATTTAAAAGTATCTTACAAACTTCTGCAGACATGTGGGGAACTTTGAGACTACATTTCCCGTGATCCAATGGGTTTCTGGTTTCTGATGTGATTACGTCAGACAACAGGAACCAATGTTGAGCTTGACTTAAATTCAGAGGTCGGGCTTGAGCCCCCCTCTCTCTCTGACGTGTGAGACTAAGGAAGATGGGTGGAGAAACAGGCGGGCAGCATTTTTAAAAGTAGTCAGGTGCGGGTGGCAGCTTGGTAGCTCAGTGGATTGAGAGCCAGGCCTAGAGACGGGAGGTCCTAGGTTCAAATCCGGCCTCAGACACTTCCCAGCTGTGTGACCCTGGGCAAGTCACTTGACCCCCATTGCCTACCCTTACCACTCTTCCACCTATAAGTCAATACACAGAAGTTAAGGGTTTAAAATTAAAAAAAAAATAGTCAGGCGCAGTCGTCCAAATTATTTTATTAACATGGCTTTAAATAAATTATTAATTACCCTCATATCTTCAGCTTTTATCATTTTTAATCTTTATAGGAGTGACTGAACAAATTGTGGTATCTAGTGCTAATAGAATACTACTGTGATAAAAGGAATAATGACCTGAAGGATTTCTATGTAAACTGGAATGACCTCCAGGAAGTGATGCAGAGCAAAAAGAGCAGAACCAGGAGAACATTGTACACAGAGACTGATATACTGTGGTACAATAGAACATAATGGACTTCTCTACTAGCAGCAATGCAATGACCCAGGACAATCCAGAGGAACTTATGAGAAAGAACACTATCCACATCCAGAGAAAGAACTGTAGGAGCAGAAATACAGAAGAAAAACAACTGCTTGATCATATGGTTCAATAGGCATATGATTAGGGTTTGTAATGCTAAAAGACCACTCTACTACAAATATAAAAAACTTGGAAATAGGTTTTGAACAATGATACATGTATAACCCAGTGTAATTACTTGTCAGCCCTGTAAGGAGTGAGGGAAGGGGAAGAATCATGAATCATGTAACCTTGGAAAAATATTCTAAAGAAAAAAAAGACTTGGAAATAAAGTAGGGAAATGGCTAAACAAATTCTGATACATAAAGGTAATGGAATTACTTTGCTGTGCTAGAAAAAATGATACATGTAATTAATACAGAGAAGCATAGAAAGATCTATATGAACTGATGCAATGTAGCAAACAGAACCAAGGAAACAATATACCCAACTACAATGATGTAAATGGAAAAAAGCAACTATGCACTAAAATATCAAAAATGAATATAGGGGGCAGCTAGGTAGCTCAGTGGATAGAGAGCCAGGCCTACAGATGGGAAGTCCTGGGTTCAAATTTAGCCTCAGACACTTCCTAGCTGTGTGACCCTGGGCAAGTCACTTAACCCCAATTCCCTAACTCCTACCACTTTTCTGTCTTGGAACCAGTACAAAGTATTGATTCTAAGATATAAGTAAGAGGTTTTTTTAGGTGAATGTAACAAAATTATAAAGGTCAAGCAGGACTTGAAAATATGTAAAAGGATACCCCAAACCTACTCCTTCATGGAGATGGGAGGTCTACAAGTATTACATATTACAAATTTGTTGATTTTTTTTCAATGTATCTAACAGATGTGCTGATTCTTTCCTCTTTAAAAATGAAATTTATTATATAAGATGGATCTCTGGGAGGGCACAGAGGAAGGATACTAGGGATGATGCCAAACAAAAGACATGAGTACAATTTTATTTTTTAAAAATTGGTTCTTCTAATCAAGATAATTCCTTAGAATCTCTCAGTGAACAATTGGAGTTTGAAAATTTTCCTAAAAGAATGAAACCCTTAGCTAAAACTAGCATTCTTATTCATTCCAAAAGAATCATCAAAAATTAGAGCTGGCCATGTACAAAGATCACATTTAATAGATTTTTTTAAAGAACCAGAAACCCAGGGCAGCTGGGTAGCTCAGTGGATTGAGAGCCAGGCCTAGAGAAAGGAGGTCCTAGGTTCAAATCCGGCCTCAGACACTTCCCAGCTGTGTGACCCTGGGCAAGTCACTTGACCCCCATTGCCTACCCTTACCAATCTTCCACCTATAAGTCAATACACAGAAGTTAAGGGTTTAAAAAAATTAAAAAAAAAAAAAAACCAGAAACCCAGTAACATCTTAAGATCGTGAAGCTTATTGGAGGTAACTGTACAACTTTCCCTATTTCAAGCAGAGACATATAATTAGTAATGATGATATTTATAAAGCATTTTACAAACATTATCTCATTTAAGCTTCATAAAAATTCTGAGGTGCATACAAAAGCTATTAGCATCCTATTTATAAAATGATGAAATGGACACAGAGTGCTTAGGTAATTTTTTCATGATCATAAAGCTAGTAAGTATCAGAGAAAGGGTTTGAACCTATATCTTTATGACTCAAAGTCCAACCTTGAATCCATTATACCATAGTGCAAGAAAAAGAAAAAGAAAAAAAAGATACTTGGCCACATGTATAATTATTTTATTTTTAATGATGGGTTATTTTAAATAAGCCCAATTTTCTCTTTTGAGAAGAATACATTATCTGTTTCATTTGTAGCCAGGAAAAAGAGTTTTATTATTTCTCTATCTCTCACATAACTCTGGACCCAGGTTGTCATCCATCTGAACTGTCAATACCATACATACATACTATCGGACAGGCTCCATGGAGAGTCCATCCAGATGTATATTGAAATCTAGTCAATCAGAGGCAGCTAGGTGGCTCAGTGGATAGAGAGCCAGGCCTGGAGATAAAAAGCCCTAGTTTCAAATGTGACCTCAGATACTTCTTAGCTGTGTGAACCTGGGCAAGGCTTTCAATCTTGAATGCCTTGCCTTACTTAATATCGATTCTCAGAGAGAAGGTAAGGGTTTTAAAAAAACAAATCTAGTCAATCATCATTCTTCATTTGCTTAGTCTTTTCTGTGTGATTAGATAGGCCAAACTCCTATAATTACAGATTGCTTCTAGGAAGCTGTGCACTGTTCAGGGACTTCGAGCAAACATCACCCTATCATCCACAAATAGGAGCATTCAGAAGACCTCATAAACCACAAGGCATCCTTCTTAAACTTGGATTTCCTCCATTGCAGTGGTAAATGCCATTTGGCAAGCATAAAACTTGTTTTATACTTCATCAGTTATTTATTACCAAAGGATCATTGAATAAAGTTATTTTCTACTGTTACATCTTTCAAGAAATATTGAACAATCATGGCATATAGATGGGAGATGCCTTGTTGTAAAAGAACTGGTAAGTCCACTTTTGCTTTACCAAGTTTTTGTTGTAATCAACAAAAAACAAGTACAAGGAAATCTTATATTCTTTATCAGGCTTTCAAAATTATATCACCTCAAACACTTATCTCCCCTGTATATATTTGGTCTAATACATCTTCTTGTTCAGTTGCTTTAGTCACATCCAACTCTTTATGACCCTAGTTGGGGTTTCCTTGGCAAAGAAACTGCCATTTCCTTCTCCAGCTCATTTTACAGATGAGAAAACTGAGGCAAAGAAGGTTAAGTGATTTGCCCAAGGTCACTCAACTGGTAAGTGTCTGATGTCAGATTCGAACTTAGGAAAATGAATCATCCTGACTCCAGGCCAAATTCTGGTCTCATTAATTTTACTAATTCTGGTTACCTCTGATGTCTCTGTGGTCTGACTGTACTTAACTAATTCAAGGAAAGCATCCACATAATTATCAAGGTTTTTCTTGTGTGCTAAAATAGAATCACTTTTGTTCATCATGTTATGTGATTCTTGCCACACTGAGTATCTACCAATTCTTTTTTTCAAAGTGTTCATTATAGAGAATCATGAGATTCCTATGCAATATACAAATATTTTCTTCTATCATTCCTTCTCCCTAAACCATACATTGCCATGTATTTTTCTCCATTCTCCCTTTTTTCCACCTTTGAATTAAATTCTCTAAGTATCAGCCTATATGTTGATTTGATTTAAAAGGGCTTAATAAAATCCATTAAATTGCAAGCCCCTTGAGGGCAAGGACTGTCTTTTGCATCTTTTTGTATCCCCAATATTTGTCGAGCACAGAGACTAGCACAGAGTAGGCATTTAATGAATGTTTATTGATTGATTCACTCTGTAGAATGTGTCTTACTTCATCCTCAGCAATTGATGGTGGTGTCTAAGCTTAATGTTTTGCAACTACTGTTCATTATTACCTCAATTCATGAGGACCAAATATGCCACTGAATTTGTTACCTCTCAAAAAATATTAAAGCCAACTCTTTCCACTCTTTTCATTGTATTTCCAAGGGGTACCTGACCTGTTGGCCATCTTGCCATTTTGCTGCAACTTCCATCTTTCTTCAAGTTTTGTTAACGGTAAGAATATCAAGATTGATATGATTCAGCTAATCCAGCAATATGTCCACTCATTAATCATTTAATGGGCATCTCAAGTTTAGATTATCAAGCATTAATTAAGTTTATGCTTATAAAGAGTCTATAAACTGAATACCCTCATCCCTTTTGTTGCCATTCTGCTACTGTCAATATAGAAGTAGACTAGGGCTACATAAGACTAAGCGCCATTTTACATTATTTTTCATTTCATGGATTGTCAAAATCACTCAGTGGCCAGCCTACTAGCAGTGAGCCTCTCCATACTTCACTAGGATATCTTTCAAAGAGTAGGAGTCTATTTTCTCTAAACCAGAGGTTTTCCTAACAAGTATTTTAGCTCTCCCTAATTTCATATGCTTGTCAACCCATCCAAATGGACAGAAAACCTGTCATGATATTTTGAGAGTTTCAGTTTCTTAGTTTATCCATAATCTTTGTAGCTATTTCATGAAGTAATTTGAGAAAAGTATCTATTTAGGAAATCTAATCAACGCAATGACCAACCACAATTCCAGAGGATTCCTGATGAAAGATTCAGCCCATCTCCTGGTAGAAAGATTATGGCCTCAGAGTATAGATCAAGGTTTAAGTCTATTTTTTTTTGTTTGGAAATGGTGAGTGCAAGATTTTGTTTTGTTTGACTATACATGTTTATATTAGGATTTGTTTTTCTTGCTCCCTGACTCAGAGATGGGAGAAGTGGAAGGGCAAGAGAATTGAGACCTGAAAATAAAATAAAATGGAATTTAAAAATAAAAACAAACGAATCCATAAATGTATCCAGTTGTACATCTGTTTTTTGAAGATATAGCTTACGTAGCCAAGAAACAAGAGTTTGCCCCAGAAATAGAAAAAGAATGAGGGAGGACTTTATCATGGGGAATGTGTCCTTTATAAAAGATTTATGGAAAGATATGGACAAGAGTCACAGAAAATGAGAAGAGACAGAGGGGTTGGGATATGTCTTAAATCACAGATCCATTATGTACTGATGATATATGTTTAATTTTGTAAAACTTCATGATATGGTACAAAATCTACTTCTAGGGATAGTCATAGCTCTGGGGAAGAAATTATTCTGTACTTATTGATGATTGCTAGGAGGCTCTGAAATTAGTTCAGTTTTTTAAAAGACATTCTTAGAGCAATATATTTCAAATTACTGGGGTTCTCACTGAAAAGATTTTGTCATGGTCCAGGGATAGATGCAAAAAGAATAAAGACATCTTCAAATAAGTACTCTTGGAGAAGTTAACCTCAAAAGGGAAAATCTCCTTTGTGTGGACTCTATGTAGGGCATTTGGTCTAATCCACAATGGAAAAATAAGTCCATGGAAAACACATGTCATACATATTATGACATGCAATTACACATGTAGTCATTGAATTTGTTCATCAAATCTCATGCAAGTGCTGCAGATGGAGAGTGTCCATAAGGGAGTGAGAAGAGATAAGATTGGATCACATTTAGGAAACTTCCCAGCCCTTTCAGTTACCCCAAATTTCTTATTATTGCAAAAGCTTGTATCTAATATCTATGTCCTCCTTATAATGGTATGGATTGCAGAACACTAGAATCTCAGGAACATAACAAATATAAATAGCCCAAAAGACAATGGAAAGATGCATGCTACATAAAGAGTTATAACTAGCAATTTCTGTACCTGAGATAAGCAAAGTGAAGCTCTCCCCTTAAATCAACTTTGTAATTCATTATGTAGGATCAAAGGAGCTTAGATTTAAAGCTAGAAGGTACCATAGAGGTCCTAAAATCCTTCTTTTACAAATGATGAAACACAAACCCAGAAATGAAAAGTGACTTTTGCAAAATCATACAAGTAATAAATGGTAGATTCAGGATTCAGATGTCATGTCCTTTACCTCCTAAAAATATGGCTACCACTACTAATATCAATAATAAAAATAACAAACTGGATTTATATAGTGCTTTAAAGTTTGCAAAGAACTTTACATATGCATGTTACTTTATCCTTATGTCACAGTTGAGGAAACTGGAGCAAACACAGATTTAGTGACTTGGCCACAGTTATGCAGCTAGGAAGTGTCCGAGACTGGATTTTAACTCAAATCTTCCTAACTCCAATTCCCAATTTCTAGCCACTGTCACCTAGATACTTTGTGTAATCCAATATTATTTTTTCTACTATGTCATGTAACAACAAGAAACTCAGTTGAGTTAAAAATAATTTCCAAGATCAGTTCAACCCAAACAGTTTGGGTCTGGTCTTTCCCTACATTAACAGAAAGGCTTTTGGATACTTTCTTGCCATGCAGGATCGAAGATAATTTGGTAATACTGGAATGATTACTCACACTTTTTTTTTTCATGAGAAGTGTTAGTGCTTATAGAGGGAAGATAAATGATCTACTAGAGAAGGAGTGAGGGAAGGGGAAGGCCAGGGAAGAGAATAAGATGGTATACACTGGAGATTTCTAGAAGGAAGAGAGTGAGCAGGATGCAATATGCTCTCCCAACAGACACTCATAATCCAAATATTGTCTTCCTTGTTCCTCAACCAGGATCTGAATTCCCCTCATCTCTTCCTATTCTAATAAAAGTGTGTTGTCATTGTTCAGTCAGTTATGTCTGACTCTTCATGTCCCCATGGAATATAAGTATCTATGGGGTTTTCTTGGCAAGGATACTGGAATGGTTTGCTATTTCTTTCTCCAGTAGATCCTTCTGTAAAAGGGTACATAGGTTCAAAATATTTTTCCCCTCTAAATTTCCCACCTTGGGGAAAAGCCCTGGTGTCCCTAGGCTAGTAATAGCTCTGGACATAATTAGATTCTATACAATATGGTATTAGCAATGATTTACAGTTAGGAATTGGCATAAAGGATATTATTAAAGACATGTATGAGTAGAAAAGGAGGGGTTATAGAGCAAGAAAAAGAAACAAGAATGGACATGCTAAATGATATATCTGTATATCCTAGAAACAGCAAAAGATCAAGAAGGCCTTTACTACAGTGAGTGAGTCCTTTGTGGAGGATTTATGGCAAGATATGACCAAGAGTCACAGAGAAAATAGGAAGGGGTGAAGGAGTTGTGTTCTGCCTGAAATCATAGATGTATGAAAATGTCAAATGCATTTTTAGCTGTTTTTAGACTTTGTCATATATCCTGAGGCTTCACATCACAAGATATTGTTTTAACTAGCAGAGAAATAAATGGATAAAGTATTGTTTTCCTTCCTCCTTCAGTCTCCTTGTCCTCTTTCTACTCCCAACCGCTTAAATTCCATGGAGACAACATTATAGTAACTTTTCAGTTTATCTAAGGAGGATACATTTTGAGCTGACATGCAGTAGGAGAACCAAAATAGGAGTCATTTTCAGTTTTTCAATTCACCATGCCAAATTTTGTTCACTAAATATAATAGGAATTTCCCTTGTTCCCTTGTATAAGGTGAGAATTGAATGAAGGAACAGAGCTCTGAGGTAGCAAGAAAGAACAGTAGGGCTATTGTGGTCAAAGATAGGGAGCGGTAGAACATAAGAAACCAGCTATAAAAATGTAGGACATAGATCTGGAAAAAAACAAAAGATCATCTGCCTCTACTCCTTACTTTTACTGATGAGGAAACTGAGGCCTAGAGAGGGATAATGTTTTGCCCAAGGTGACTCCCCTGCATGTTTACAGCTTACCTCATTTAAGGGATTTCCTTAATGAACCTTACTCATTCTTTATTCCCTTCTTCACTCTATGCTCTCATTTTGTGTGTGTGCATGTGTGTGTGCGTGTGTGTGTGTGTGTGTGTGTGTGTGTGTGTGTTTAGTAGAAGATCATTTCATTTCATTGCTATTGGTAAATCTCATTAAAGAATGTAGATTAAGCAATGAAGATCTGCAAGAGCTTAAACAATTTATGGTCTTAGAAAGTTGTCCAGAAAACTGAAAGGTGACAATTCTAGGGTCCTATATCCAAGATGTGTCAGGGGTAAGACTTAAAGTTGAGGTAAGCTCTCTAGCCACTACACCAAGCTACCTCTAAAATATTCAGTTAGAATAAATCCAGCATTTGTGTTTATTAAATTGAAACTCTATCACCATCCTTATTGCCATGTTGATGTCTTATATTCTCATATATGTAGATTCTATCATTCCACCCTTGATTATGGAGCCCTAATGAATAGGGACTATGCCATCTTTCCTTCTTTAGCTTTATATCACCTTGAATAATATGTTACACAGAGAAGCCCCTCCAATTTTTTTAAAAAAAAACCTTACTTTCCATCTTGGAACCAATATTGTCTATTGGTTCCAAGGCAGAAGAGAAGTTGGGGCTAGGCAATGGAAGTCAAGTGACTTGCCCAGGATCACATAGCTAGGAAGTGTTCAAGGCCAGATTTGAATCTAGGACCTCCTATCTCTAGGCCTGGCTCTCAATCCACTGAGCCACCCAGGTCTCCCCAAGGTCCTCCAATTCTACTGCTATTGTGCATCATTTGTTTGACTCTTTGTAACCCATTTGGAGTTTTCTTAGAAAGAATATTGGAGTGGTTTACCATTTCCTTCTCCAGCTCATTTGACAGGTAAGAAAACTGAGGTAAACAGGATTAAGTGTCTTGCCCAGGGTCACACAGCTAGGAAGTGCCTGAGGCTGAATTTGAACTAAGGAAGATGAATCTGATTCCATGTCCAGTACTCAATACACTGCACTACCTGCTAACCAATTTATAGTAGTTAACATTTATGTAGCACTTGAATGCTTATAAAGAATTTTACATACATTTTCTTTTGGTCCTCACAACAATCATATGAGGTAGATGCTATATTATAAATGAAGAAACTGAGGATCATAGATGTGTTGAAGTTTCCAAATTCACAAAACTAGCATGACTATGGCAAGATTCAAACCCAGTTCTTTCTGACTCCAAATTTAGCATTCTATCCACTATATAACACTGCCCTTACAGCTAGCTAAACTCTCCCACTCCCAGACAGGAGAGACAGATGGTTTGCTGTTGAGTAAACTCTGATCCTGGAAATTTTCCTAGAAATTTCTATGTAGACTATAAGAATATAGGAAATTTTCAGAATTTTTCAAAAGTATGATACTGTAGTTGTATTATTTTCATTAATGATGTTGTAACTATGCTATGACTTCAAACTCCATGATTAAGTTCATTTTGACCAAAATCCCCATTCTTCTTCTTCTTTGCAAGGAAGGAAAGAAAAAGGGAGAGAGGGAGGGAGGAAGAACATTTATTAACACTCTTTTTTCCTTTTTTTAAACCCTTACCTTCCATCTTAGAATCAATACTGCATATTGGTTCCAAAGCAGAAGAGTGGTAAGGGCTAGGCAATGGTGGTTAAGTGACTTGCTCAGGGTCACACAGCTAGGAAGTATCTAAGATGAACCCAGGACCTCCCATCTCTAGGCTTGGTTCTCAGTACCCTCAGTCACTTAGCTGCCCCCAATATTATTTAATGAAATGAAAACTACATGCCAAGCACTGTATAAGTACTGTTTATACAAATAAAACAAGTATGACAGACCCTGCCCTCAAGGAACTTGCATTTGAATGTGAGAAGACAACATATAAAGGGGAACTGGAGAGAGAGCAGGAGTAAGGTTTATTTTAGAGATGGTCAGGAAGGGGGTATGGTGTCCTAATTCTAGGCAAGATGAGGCAAAAACTCCCCTATTAGCATCCAAGGGGCAAGGGGCAAGGGGCAAAGCCCTAGTTCCAGTGGGAGAAAGATGAGAATGTGGCACCAGAGTAAGGTTTGAGAAGTTAGTGAAGCCTGAAGGCTATGAGATGAATGCAGCAATTTATCATCATTGGTAAGTTGGCCAAGTACCATTAATGGATCTTCTAGTTATACCAGTGGGCTCTGTGACCTTTCCCTGGAGAACTGAGCTTGTAAACAGAATTTTCTCAGTCAGGCAAATCGGCAACAGAAGAAAAACAATTCAAGGTAAAAAAGAAGTAATTTGCCTTTGGGATGACATTTGATTCAAAGTCAAGAAAAAAAATAAAGATCTACCTCCATTGTGACATTTCAGTCCATTGGGGGAATTTGTTTGGGGATAGTTATACTCTGAGGGATTTTTTTGAGGGACATAAATCAAATGTAGGCTACAGAAGTCAGCATAAGAAATGTCCAGAATTCTCTGTCCCTCACTGTTTCTAAGATCTCAGGGCCCACTCAGTTATCAACTACTTTGTCTGGGGATAGAAGAGTAGGGGAAGGGGAAGGAGACAACCTTGTAGTTTTGTTACCAAATACTAGGGTCATTGTTGGGATGCAGATATTGTCTCCTTGCTCCCATTATGCTGCTTTGGCCCCAAGCTCTGAAGAGTATTGATAAAGGGCCTAGAATAATCAAGGAAATCAAGGCTTTTTGAGTAATAGACCTTGGAATCTTGGTTATTATTCAAATAACTCAAATAAACCTTTCAATTAAAGATAGAAAGAAGAAACAAGTTTTTAGTTCACCATTGGCATTGATCACACAATCATTTCTCACACAGAGGATAGCCTTTGAAACCAGGACAGCCATTTTCTTACACTAAGGATAGATAAATTTTGAGGTGAAAAGCTCTGTCTCTCAGTGGTGTGTCCAGTGGCTCCCCACTTGACCTAAATTAAAGACACAAACAGTATAAGAACTGGCTATACAAGGAACTAGATCATTCTCTTAATTTGTGTCCTTTCAGAACTCTCTCTCTCTCTCTCTCTCTCTCTCTCTCTCTCTCTCTCTCTCTCTCTCCATATATATACATGTATATGTATATATATTTATGTATATGTATATGTATATGTATATGTATATGTATATGTATATGTATATGTATACTCTTTCCTTNGTATATGTATATGTATATGTATATGTATATGTATATGTATATGTATACTCTTTCCTTGGATATTAGATCCACTTCCATGGCTTCAACTATCATGTCTTTCTTTAGACCCATTTGGTCTTTAGAGTTTCAGATGTAGCTCCCTATTAGATATGTGGGAGGCTATATGGTAGACTAGAAAGAACAAGTGATGTGGAGTCCATAGACCCAGGTTCAAATAATCTATCTGTCTCATACTACCTCAGACAAGTCATTCAACCTCTACTAACCTCAGTTTCTTCACCTACAAAATGAAGGGAATTGGACTAAATGGCTTTGTCATGTCCCTCACATCTCTAAATCTATTGTCCTATGAGCTCTTCAAAGCTGACCTGCCAATACTTGAAATTCAATATATCTCATATTGTACTCCTTATTTATTTCTCAAAACTTCTTCTTCCCCTACTGATTTCTTGACTCCTATTAATGACACTTCCAGTATCCTAGACACCCAGACTCCATGTCTTTGTGTTATTTTGGACTCTAGTATCTTCATTGCCACACACGCGCACACACACACACACACACACACACACACACACACACACAATCAGATATCAGGTCCTAATAATCTCAACTCTTTTATATCTCTCACTTTCAACTTTTCCAATTCTGCCTCCACCACACTAGCCCAAATCTCCATTATGCTCATTTGTATTGTAGTGACCTCCTAACTGAAGTCTCCATCCACAATTGTTTCCACTACAATTGATTCTAAAAACCTTTGAGGGGGCAGCTGGGTAGCTCAGTGGATTGAGAGCCAGGCCTAGAGATGGGAGGTCCTAGGTTCAAATCTGGCCTCAGACACTTCCCATCTGTGTGACCCTGGGCAAGTCACTTGACTCCTATTGCCTACCCTTACTGCTCTTCTGCCTTGGAGCCAATACACAGTAATGACTCCAAGACGGAAGGTAAGAGTTTAAAAAAAAAAAAAACAAAAACCTTTGATTGTGTTCATCTTTCTAACATACAGCTTTCTGATCATGTTGTTCTTCTGCTCCAGAAGCCTCAGTGACTTCTCACTCTAAGATAAATTTATGTCCTTAACTTGATATTTAAGAATCTCCACAACTTAGATCCATCCTTACATCCTGGTACAGTGGAATAAAAACTATGATATTATGGCCATGAATATACCCCTTGATTTCCTGAACACATATGTTTTTATTTACATGGTCCACCACTCCTTGAATACTATCCCTTATCTCAACTTGTTGAAATGTTGTCCATCTTTGAAGCTCAAATGCCAACTTTTCAAGTAAGGCTTCCTGGATTTTTCCATTCAAAAGTAATCTCATAACCCCTGGAACTTCCCAGACACATCACTATCAAGCCTATATACTCTTGTTCTTTGCATAATTTTTTCTCCCTATTAGATGAGAAGCTCCCTGAAGGTAATTATTGAATCTTTTTTCCCTTTGTATCGCTCTTAACACCTAAAATATTACAGCAAATTTTGGGAAAGTCTTTCTTGAATTGAATTATTGTGAGAAAAATTGATCAATTAATGTAAGGATCATTTATTAAGCATTTTTTAAAATTTTAGTTTGGAATATTTTCTCCTAGTTGCACATCTCATGTTCTTTCCCTCTCCCCCAAGCCCCCTATCCCCCCTCAGTGGACACACAATTCCAGTGGGTTTTACATGTTTAAGTATTTGATTTCTTCTACTGTTAATCTAGGCAATTTATATTTTTGTAAATATTTATCCATATCATTTAGATTGCTATATTTTTGCCATATAATTGGGCAAAATAGTTTTTAGTGATTACCTTGATTTCCTCTTCATTAGAGATGAGTTCTCCCTTTTCATCTTTGATACTGGCAATTTGGTTTTCTTCTTTCCTTTTTTAATTAGATTGACCAGTACTTTGTCAATTTTGTTTGTTTTTTTTTTCAAAGTACCAGCTTCTAGTCTTATTTATTTACTCAATAGTTCTTTTACTTTCACTTTTATTGATTTCTCCTTTAATTTTTGTAATCTCTAATTGGGTCTTTAGCTGGGGATTTTTAATTTGTTCCCTTTCTAGTTTTTTGACTTGCGTGCCCAGTTCATTGATCTTTGCCTTCTCTAATTTGTTATTATATGCACTCAATGATATAAATTTCCTCCTGAGTACTACTTTAGCTGTATCCCACAGATTTTGGTGGGATGTCTCATCATTGTCATTTTCTTCAATGAAATTATTAATTGTTTCTATGATTTCTTTTTTAACTATCTGATTTTGGAGAATCATATTATTTAATTTCCAATTAGTTTTTGGTTTTCCTGTCCATGTGCCCTTACTGATTATTATTTTTATTGCATTCTGATCTGAAAAGGTTACATTTATTATTTCTACTCTTTTGCATTTGTTTGCCATGTTTCTATGCCCTAGTACATGGTCAATCTTTGTGAATGTACCATGTGCAGCTTAAAAGAAGGTGCATTCCTTTTGTCCCTATTTATTTTTCTCCACATATCTATTAACTCTAATTTTTCTAAGATTTCATTCACCTCTCTTATCTCTTTCTTGTTTTTTGGTTTGATTTATTTATATCTGATAGAAGAATATTTAGATCTCCCACTAGTATGGTTTTACTATCTATTTCCTCCTTGAGCTCTGCCAGTTTCTCCTTTAGAAACTTGGATGCTATACCATTTGGGGTGTACATGTTGAGTACTGTTATTTCCTCATTATCTATACTGCCTTTTATCAGGATGTAGTTACCTTCTCTATCTCTTTTAATCAGATCTATTTTTACTTTGGCTTTATCCGAAATCATGATTGCCATTCCTGCCTTCTTTTTCTCAGTTGAAGCCCAAAAGATTTTACTCCA
Source organism: Gracilinanus agilis (assembly GCF_016433145.1). Lineage (NCBI taxonomy): Eukaryota > Metazoa > Chordata > Mammalia > Didelphimorphia > Didelphidae > Gracilinanus > Gracilinanus agilis. Next base: position 120,791,162 of record NC_058133.1, read on the forward strand.
GCCCTTGACCTTAACCCTGTGTATGTCCACCTGCCTCATGTGTGTTTCTTGTAGACAACATATGGTAGGATTTTGTATTCTAATACACTCTGCTATTTGCTTCTGTTTTATAAGCAAGTTCATCCCATTCACATTCAGTGTTATAATTTTAGCTGTGTATTCCCTAATATTTTGGTATCCTCTCCTAGTTCTACCCCTTCTTCTTACAGTATTTCCTTTTAAGCCAGTGGTTTGTTTTAAATCAATATCCCTTGTCCCCTCCCTTGATTTAGTACCCTTTCCACCCCCTCTCTTCCCCTCTTATTATTTTTTAAGGCCTAATGAATTCCCTCCCACCCCTCTTCCCCTCCATTTAAGATCTCCCCACTCCACTGCCCCCTTTGGTTTATCCCTTCTGATTTTCTCAGCAGGTTTAGATAGAATTCTATATCCCAATGGATATAGCTATGCTTCCCTCTCAGGATTAATTCTGCTGAGAGTAAGGTTTAAGTATTTCCTTTTATGCTCTCTTCCTCTCCTTCTTATAATAGTATTCCTCTCCTTCCCATGCCCTCTTTGTGTGATATATATTATCCTATTTTTCTTATTCCTTCAAGTTTCTCTTGGTGCCATCTTCTATACCCCCCCAACACTCCCCCCCATATAATCTTAGAACATTTAGTACTCCAACTTCTCCTTATTACTAATTCTTCTAATTACTATAATAGTGAGTACAATCTTTTAGAATTACACATAATATTTCTACATATAGAAGTACAAATAATTTGATCTTATTGAAGCCATTGAAGAAGGCAATTTAAAGGTAAGACTTTTCTTTCTTTCCCCTCTCTTTCTTATTTATCTTTCCATGTTTCTCTTGGTTTTTGTGGTTGGATATCAAACTTTCCATTTAGTCCTGGTCTTTCCTGTGCAAATGCTTGGAAATCTTCTATCTTGTTGAATGCTCATATTTTCCCCTGGAAGTATATAGTCAATTTTGATGGGTAGGTGATCCTTGGTTGTAGACCCGATTCTCTTGCCTTTCTGAATATCATGTTCCAAGCCTTGTGGTCTTGTAGCATGGAGACTATAAGGTCCTGTGTAATCCTGATTGGTGTTCCTTGATATCTGAATTGCCTCTTTCTGGCTTCTTGTAATATTTTCTCCTTAACTTGGAAGCTTTTGAATTTGGCTATTACATTCCTGGGAGTTGTCTTCTGAGGATTTAGTGTAGAAGGTGATCTATGGATCCTTTCAATGTCTATTTTGCCCTCTTGTTCGAGGATATTGGGGCAATTTTATTGGATAATTTCTTGTAATATGTTTTCTAGGTTTCTATTTGTCTCTGATTTTCCCGGAAGACCAATAATTCTCAAGTTGTTTGTTCTAGACTTGTTTTCTTGATTTATTAACTTCTCATTGAGATATTTCATGTTTCCTTCTATTTTTTCAGTCTTTTGACTTTGCTTTATTAATTCTTGTTGTCTTGTGAGATAATTGGCTTCTAATTGCCTAATTCTAGCCTCTAGAGACTGGTTTTTTAGCTATTATCTTTTGGTTTTCCTTTTTAATCTGGTCTATCTGACTCTTCATGGCTTCCAGCTGGTCATTTTTGGTCTTCAATTTGCTTATCAATTCATTTGATTTCTGAGCCTCACTTTCTAATTGAGAAATTCTGCCTTTTAAACTGTTATTTTCTTGCCAGATCTCTTCCATCTTTCTCATGATCTCAGATTTGAACTCTTCAAGACCTTGTGACCCATTTTCATTTTTTGGGGAAGGTTTGGATGTCTTTAATTGTTTGTCCTCTGTTTTTTGTGTTTTTTTTTCTGTGCAGAAGTTATCAAATGTTAGAGTTTTTTTTCTTGGTCTTCTTGTTTATTTCTTGGGCCTTGCTTGGCATCATTATGCTTTATCCACCAGAAGTCTGAGTAAGGCTTTCTTATTCTTTTTGTATGGAGTTAGGGATAAGTTTTTGCCTGAGGCTGCTTTGTGAGTCTCCTGGCTTCTCTGGAGACCCTCCTGGGGTCTCTGGTCTAACTGTTTTCAAGGTCAAGCCCCCATGGTCCTAGTCAGCTGCCCAGAGCCTGGAACTTGGCCCCTGCTTGCTCCTCCACCTGAATTTTTCCCCTGAGTCGGAACACACTGTGCACTGCTGTTGCCTCTCTCAGCCCTATTTCGATGTCCAAGGTCAGAGTTCTCCAGCCCCTTGGGGTCTCAGGTGTTGCTGTTCTCAGGGGCAAGTTCTTATTGGTGCCAGTTAGCTGCCAAGGAGCTAGATTTTGTGCCCCCACTTGCTCTAACTCTGGAGCGCAGCCTCTGACTCTGATACTGTTGGTGGGTGGGGGAGGGTTGATCCACTGGCATTTTGATGGGAGCTATTTCCCCCACTTATAGCGTGGAAGTGCCCAAATCCCATGTACCTTTGATACTTGGCCCTATTGTGGGGTCCCTTCTTTCATCTGGATTTGGTTTTTTGTCCTTTGGAGGTATGCTATATTGGTTGGTATGGAGAGAAAGTCGCTCTGCTTCTACTCTGCAGGCATCTTAACCCGGAGTCCTTCTATTAAGCATTTTTGACATAAACTCTGAATTAAGCTCTAGGGGTAGAGATAAAAATTGAATAGACCCTGCCTTCAAGGAACTTGTGTGTGTGTGTGTGTGTGTGTGTGTGTGTGTGTGTATACACACACACACATATATGTATATATATATATGTACGCATGCATATATAGATGTAAAGTATGTGTGTTGCTCTATAGGTTATATGTGTCTATGTGATTTCAGCTCACTGGGAAATATGGATAGATATCTCTGGAATTTCAACCAGTTTTCTCTAAGGAAGACTTTGATACCTGCCAGAAGAATGAGAGATAGGAAGCCCCAAGGCTGATCCACTCTGTTCTATTCAACCATCCTAAATATTGCTAGCCTGGGGCAAATAATTTTTAGGTTCAAGTCACTTTTCCTGCTCATAATTTCTTAATAGGGAAGGAACACACCAAGCTACATCCCAGAGTTTGACTCTCCTTTTCATTAAATACCAGTGACAAAGACCACCACAAAAAGTGAATAGTGAAATAATCCATTTACTAAAGACAATAATAAACAGTAATGAAAAAGTTACAGATCCTATAATATAACAAGCAATATGCAAAGAGAATGAGATCTCCAAATGAGAGAAAGATAATTCACCTCAATCAAGAGTCTCCAAAAAACTTTCTCATGTAAGAGAAAGTTCCCCAAAGCCTATAGTGAGACAATCAATCTAGAACAAACATGCTTTAGGCACTGGCTACTCTATATGTCAGCTTCTTCATAGTCTTTTTCTCTCTTTAGAGACCTTTCCCCAAAGAGAGCCTCAAACTCTACCCAGGCCCAGCTCATGGTTCCTAGACTTCCAAACCATGCTGTCTCAACCTGGAATTTCTCTGAGATTTTGGGACCTCTTTTCTGTGAAACATCCTATTTCCCCATAACCTTTTCAACATGGAACATCCCTTGGAAGTTGGGCACTTTCTCCAACAGATGATTTCCTTTTGCAGCCTCCATTTGTGGAGGGGCCCAGGCTGGTATTCATTCACTCCCTGTCCCCGGTCTTATTCAGAGATTCCAGACATCAAAACTATGCACCATTTCATGTACCTTTATTCCCCACTCCCCATTTCTCCCTACCCCCATCTTTTTTCATTCCTTTTTATTTTTTTAAACTCTATCTCAGTATCAGTTCTAAGACAGAAGAACAGCAAAGGCTAGGCAAATGGGGTAAAGTGATTTGCTCAGGATTCTACAGGTAGGAAGTGTCTGAGGCCAGATTGGAACCCAGGACTGACATTCTATACACTTTGCTACCTAGTTGTTTCTTCTTGGGTGTTGTCATCCTCTAGATTGCAGGCTTATTGAAGGCAAGTATTCTTTCTTTCTGTTTATATTGGTATCTACCAATTGTTCCCTCCTTCCTTTCTTCCTTTGTTCCTTCCTTCCTTCCTTCCTTCTTTTCTTTTCTTCCTTCCTCCCTTCCTCTCTTCCTTCCTTTCTTCCTTCCTTTCTTCCTTCCTTTCTTCCTCCCTCCCTCCCTTCCTTCCTCCCTT
>NC_058133.1:120795472-120819208 GCF_016433145.1 Gracilinanus agilis
TTCCTTTCTTCTTTTCTTCCTTCCTTTCTTCCTTCCTTCCTTCCTCCCTCTCTTCCTTCCTTTCTTTCTTCCTCCCTTCCTACCTTCCTTTCTTCCTCCCCCTCCCTTACTTCCTTTTTACCTTCCTTTCTTCTTTTCTTCCTTCCTTCCTCCCTCTCTTCCTTCCTCCCTTCCTCCCTTTTTTCCTTTCTTCCTTCCTTCCTTCTTTCTTTCCTACCTTCCTTCCCTCCTTCCTTCCTTTTTCCTTCCTTTCTTCCTCTATTTCTTCCATCATACCATGATTCTCCAATATAATGAAGGTGGAAAGGTAGGTTGGAACCAGGTTGTGAATGACTTTGAAAGCCTTAAAAGCTGACATTTGAGTCTAGATGTGATAGACAGTGACTAGGATTCATTTAAGTAGGAGAATGACATGGTAAGGTGTGCAGGAAAATCACTTTAGCAGCTACCTGGCACATAGTAAGTGCTTACTAAGGTTTGATTGGATTGAAAGACTGAGAGATTAAGAAATATATTCCAGATAACAAAATATGTTAGTAGCAGAATCGGAAAAAAAGGCAAGGGTGAACCTGGAGATCACATCTTTTGAGTAATCATTACACTCTGGGTAATTGTAGAATGATTATATATTAATCTCCTGTCATGCCACTGGACTATAATTCAGGGTGGCCAGGTTTTTTTTATAAAAAATATCCGACATGGAATGTTTACTTGAGGGGCCATAAAAAGAGATAGTAGTTGGTTTAGGGTAGAAGATGAGAAGGAATATTGGAGGTGGAGTCCTGAAAGAGTTAAAAGCAAGGGGTCAGATCACAGTTAGGGAAGGTGAGTCATCTTGACATGATTCAATTAATGTACTCGTTGGAACCAGGAACTGGGAAATGTCAAGACATACTCAACCATCACTTTCAACTTGACTTTGAAATATAGGACATTCATCCTGACAGAATGTGGGACTAGGGGTTCAAATATATAGGAACAATCTCGTAGAATAATTCATTCAGAGAAGATACCAACTCTGCACAATGCAATGGAATGAACATTAGTTCTAGAGTTAGGGAATCTAAATTCAAAACCTTCTTCTGCCCTTTTCCTATTGGGTAAATCACATAACCTCTCTGAGATTCATTTTCTTCAACAGTAAAGTGGGTCGGTGGGATTAGACGACCTTTGCAGTCCCTTTCACCTCTAAATCTACGATCCTATCCTATACTCTAAAATAACTACTTTTTCATAGAGTACAACACAGAACCAGCATGATAGTGACTTTGGAACCAAACATTTATTTGGTTTTATTTCACTTTTCCCATTGTGTTGAGTTAAGCTCTTAGAGCCCAACAATAGAAGCAACTTTGTTTTATTTTCTTTAGTTTTATTTACCTAGTTTTTGTTGTTTGCTTCTCTGGGATATTAACTGCATCACAACTGCTGTTTCTGAGCAAGTTAGCAAGAAGAAGAGCAGAGTTATATTTTGCCATGTTTAGACCCCATTCAAGGTTGTGGGGTCTAACTTTGAATCTGAATTTGAGTCACTCTCGGTTCAAGTTGCAATAAGTGCTAGCAAAAAACCATGACCTCCTAGTTCAAGAAAAAAGGCTCCAGGGGGTTCCTCGCTATCAGGTAGCTCTTATAAAACCTAATTCTGATGAGGCAAGTGTAAGTGAATCTGAGAGTGAAAGATTGAATGTCTCTTGAAATAGGTGGGGAGAGGGGGTTCAAGTTGAAAGAGAGGAGTACTTAGTAAAATGCATTTTGGGTGCCACTCATCCCAAAATACTTGAAAAGTAATTGGGAGACATTTTGCTGATCACTGAATACAGCCAAGGTCTTTTCTCCTCTTCATTCCTAAATAAAGAAATTGAAAATGTTTTATTAAGCACTCTGAGGCCAACCCCCTTGTTTTAAAGTGTCTCCCCTTCTACCCTCTTTGGTAATATTATCTTTTATGGGTGATATCATCTAGCTGTGTGAAGGAGGGGAAGATAGAAGAAAGTACCTCTCCCCTACCTAGCTCTAGCCAGGACAAGAATGCTTCTCAAAGGAACATGGACTGAGGGGGTTGCTTCCTATGAGGACCCTTCTGATCCATAAGGTCTAAAATTTTTTATTTATATAATTGTTAATTTGGAATATTTTTCCATGGTTACGTGATTCATATTTTTTCCCTCTCCTCCTCCCTTCACCCTCCCAGAGTCAACAAGCAATTTCACTGTGTTTTATTTATTTTTATTTTTTTTTAAATCCTTACCTTCCATCTTAGAATCAATATGGTGTTTTGGTTCTAAGGCAAAAGAGTGCTAAAGGCTAGGCAATGGGGGTTAAGTGACTTGCTCAGGGTCACACAGCTAGGAATTGTCTGAGGCTAGATTTGAACCTAGGACCTCCCATTTCTAGGCCTAGCTCTCAATCCACTGAGCCACCCAGCTGCCCCCTCCACTGGGTTTTAAATGGATCATTTGATCCATAAGCTTTATCCCAAATGAGTGATGGGATATGGCTTTGTCTTATAAAGAGTTCAGTCCTCTTTCATTCATCATGATTCTGGAACAAATTTGTAAATAGAAAGTTTTCTGATACTTGTGAGCACTCCCCTCTGACATAGATACCCAAGAAGAGGAGAAGAGCCTAGTAGCTCAAACATCCATTTTACTAAAAGTGGTAGGTGTGACATGCACTGGATTCTCTGGAGAGTTTTTTCTTGACCTTTATTTTCTTTCCTCCTTACTGAGAAACTAAGAAGTAGCAGCAATTCGAACTGGTCCTGGGTTTGTTATTTGCAAAAGGATGGAGCAGTAGGGAAGCCTGGGAGTCCTTCCTTTCAACTTCTCTGGGATATGTGAAAGAATATTTTTCTGCTAAATGGAGAAGTAGTCAGAGATCTCTCTATAGATAGAGAAATATATTTTTTCTTTTTTCATTTCAGAGAGTCTTTTAATAGTCTTTGTAAAGCCAAAGACAACCATATACAAGACTTCCTTGACCACTTCAAATACAGTAGCAATACTTCTTTTGGTAAAAAAAAGGCAATCTAAATATTTTCAAGACATACATACATATATACATACACCAGACACTTACTACCTTTGTGACCCTGGACAAGTCACTTCTTTTTGCCACAAAATGGGGATAATAATAGCACCTACTTCTCAGGGTTGTTATGAGAACCAAATGAGAAATTGTAAAGTATTTAGCATTGTGTCTGGCACATAGTAGACACTTAAAAAATGTTAGCTATTATATGTAATATGTATGGATATATTATATAATATGTTATACTATATGTACAATATATTAATATGTTTAATAGCTAACATTTCTTAAGTGCCTACTTTGTGCCAGACATTGCATTAAGTATATGTACATATACATAATATATATCTATATCGTCTCCTAGCTTAACTACCCTGACTACTATCTTGGCTAAAATTAGGGAATCCCATCACTAGACTGGTTAAAGCAGGATAAATTTTTTAAACAACCACAGCTCTCAAAGTCCTTTCCTTCTGCTTCTTTTTTTGGGAAATGAAAGAGTTGGGCCTTCAAGGTCTTCTAAAGGTTTCTAAGGGTCTCTAAGGTCTCTTCTAACTACAAACCTATGATTCTTCCTCATTTTCTAGCGATCACAGCCTGGATTGATGGAGGAAACTGATGAAATTATAGCTCCTAAAAGCACTGACAAAGTATACCTACCTATCCGTGTGGTTCTAGAAATCAGGGTTCTGTACTGGTATTATAGGGCAAGGGATTAGATCTAGACAGGGGGCTCAGGAAAGAAGAAACGTCCTCTATTAATTAGGTCTACAACTTCTCTGAAATTTATAATTATCTTAGAGTTGTCTGAGGCACTGAGAGGTTAAGTGATTTGCCCAGGGTCGTATAGTGAATAGGTGTCAGAGGCAGGAGACATGAACCCAGGTCTCCCTGGATCAGAAGGCAGACCTCTATCCACTATGCCATTTTGTTTCTGTGATATAATAAATATACCATATTCATATGGCATTTTACAATTCACAATGTATTTTTGTCCTAATAAATATGTAAGGTAGGTTGTATAATGCAGACAAATAGGGACTAACATAGACTTCTTTAACTGTGTTAATAATGATAGAATTAATTTCAAAGTTGAAAAGGAACTCAAAGGCTGGTTCTATTGTCTCATTTTACTAATAAGGAAACCAAGGCACAGAGAAATAAAAAGATACTCCTACTGTTATGTTGTTCAGTAGTTTCAGGCATGTCTAATTCTTTGTGACTCCATTTGGGGTTTTCTTGGCAAGACATAGTGATTGTGATGCCTATCCCTGAGAGGAAGAGACTAAGTTTTTAAAAAAATTGATTAAGGACAGCAAAGATGGTTAAAAGTAGAAAATAAGGCCTGTGAGAAAAGTTCGGGAATTAGGATTATTTTGTCTTTAGAGAAGACTAAGGGGAAAGTTTGATCACTGTCCTTATTGATTCTTGCTAGCCTAGTCAATAAATTGATTTTTCTTACTGGAAACCCAGTCTCTTGGCACTTTATGCACCACTATATTGTAATAAGGTTTGGTCTGTAAAGTTTTTTGTTATTCAGTTGTTTCAGGTGTATTCAACTCTAATCCTTTTTGGGGGTTTTCTTGTCAAAGATACTGGAATGGTTTCATTTGCCATTTCCTTCTACCAAAAAAACACTCCACCAATTTATTTATCCATTTCCAATGACTTTCTTCTAATTCCCCTCTGCTATATACCTCTATTCACATTTCCATTTCTTCTTAGGTGGGCCCCCTCCAGAGAAAGATTTTTACTTCCTTTCTTTCAAGGAGTCCAGGCCAATCTGTGCAATAAAAATGGTAATATAATATAAATGTAATAAAATCTCCAAAGGTTCACTGATATTATTTCTCTAGTAAGCAGATACATTGGAAAAATATTCACAAAGAAAACAAATATGTGGTTCTGGAAGAGGAAATGAAACAAATATGGAGCATGAAGGACATCAAAGTAAAGCCAGTTATCATAATAAGGACCTGGATAATTATGCACAAATGACTTAAACATTTTTTAAAAGGAGGTACTCATACTATATCACCATCAGTTTTGAACGGAATAATTGTGGATACCTGACTATGACAAGGAAATTATCATCTCAATAATAGATCATTGGGATAAAACATTTAAAACCAGAATGGATCTTTGAAACCATCTGGTTGATCTTTTGACAGTTGAGGAAACAGAACTATAGAAGATATGTGGCTTTCCTAGAGTCACATAGGTAGTCATTGACAGAATCAGAATATCTGAACCTAGGTCCTCTAGTTCCAAAGCCAGTATCACATAGTACCATTGTGTTTCTAAGTATATTTAATTTGTTCCCATATTTTTACACAGCTACTATAGTTATTGCTATTATAATTTTTTTAAAAAGTATGCAATTTTGACACAATAATGTAATTGCTATTCCATTAGGAATCATCTATGAATAGATCATTTTTTTTCTGGTCATGGCTCAAAGGAGACTGAGTGAGGTACAAAGAAAGAGGAAGAATGGGGGAAAGGAAAAAAGGAATAAGCTTTTATTAAGTATCTACCAAGTACAAATAGGGGGCGGCTAGGTGGTATAGTGGATAGAAGTGCTGGGCTTAGAGTCAGGGACAGTCATCTTTATGAGTTCAAATCTGGTCTCAGACACTTACTACCACTGTGACCCTGAGCAAGTCATTTAACCTTGTTTGGCTCAGTTTCCTCATACATAAAGTGAGATGGAGGAGGAAATGGAAAACTGCCCTAGTATCTTTTGTAAGAAAACACCAAATGGAGTAACAAAAAGTTGGACACAACTGAGATAACCAAACCACAAGTGCAAGGCACTATACTAAACACTTTACAAGTATTATCTTATTTAATCCTCACGACAAATATCTTGTACGGTATTATAATTTTTGTTTTACATTTATCCATTGCATCTACCCCAACCAGCAGTCTTATTTCCACTTTAATACTTTTAGTTCTCCAAATATAGTTTTAAAAACCCACCCATTGTATTGTCCTTAGCTTTCCTCAACAGCCTGATTTAATATTGAGCTGTAGCACACCTGACACAATTTTTTAGATAATTGAACCACACTCTATTATTGAGCTAGGTCCTCTTGGTGAAGCTGTGGCACGCCTGCACAACTAGCACTCAGGGAGCTGCTCCATTCCTCCTCTTCCCAGTGCCATGAGGATCTTTTTTTGCATGCCCCACCCCTCTGTCCAGCAGCCTAAAAGCAAGCACTTTCTCCCTCAGCTCTCTCCAGTAATCCAGGGGCTCACAGACAGCTTGAATTTGCCCTCTGGGCACTCAAGCTGGGAAAAGTTTGCCAACCCTGGTCTAGGTGAAGGAGTGGTTAGAGCACTGTGCCTAAGAAGGACCTGAGCTGAAATTCAGTCTCAGACACTTCCTCTCCTTTCTTTATCTAGTTTAAAGTCCTTTAAAAAATTAGATATGGAGTGGGGGAAAGTGGAGGGAGGAAAGGAGTATAAATCATGTAACCATGGAAAATATTCTAAATTAATTAATTAATTAAATACATGAAAAAAATTTATTTGCAAGGCACCCCATGAATATATTCTTAACAAAATTCGTTAGGTACACTCCACACCTGGCCGGGATTCTATCATCACTATAAGCATGTTCCAGGCTTCCAAATCCCATTCTCAAACACTACCTGCTTAGCCAACTGTTCATTTCCCCAAACTATTTTTCTTTTCTTTCTCCTTTGCCTTCAATGGGCAGCAGTGAAGAAAACATAATCCCATAGTCCTTGGCAAGACTTTGCAGGTTCCTTCAGTATCATTTGTACTGAAGAGAATCACCAGGAGTGGGTGGTAGTCATCCAATTCAATGTCTTGGAAGGTTCTCTATTATGTTTTAGTTACCTGTTTGCAGGAGACAATGGACCTCTATATTGTTTTTATCAGGCAGGCTGGCATGATGCCCTTAAACAGGAAGTTGACAAATCACTCCCACTCTTCTCTTCTTCCTCTGATCTTTATTGGGTAACCTCTCACCTGAGCATTTCTGTTGCTCCACTCACTGTATCATTTCTTAGACTTAAAACATCAGCTTTCTTCTCTGAGCATTTAGCTCCCTCTTTTTTAGAAAGATTCTTAAATATATTTTTAGTTCAAAATAGACAGTTGATCTTTTCCTTCCTTTCCTCTTCTGCATGATGGACCCTCACTCTCCAAACTGCTGACCGAGATTAACTTTTCCCTCTGCCCTTTCGGATCCTTTCACCCCAATGAAAACTCATTTCCATTTATTTTAAAGGGACACATTATTGTCCCTCATCATCTGGAGTGTGCAAAGTCATGAGTCCCTTGATCTTCTTTTGCAGGATGGAGAAAGCCTACATTCAGAATGGAGATATTGCTTGACTGCAGTAGAAATATAAAAATTGTACATGCAAGACAACAGGCTGAAAAATTCTTCCATTTTACCATGTTGACTGAGATCCTAAGTTTTGTTTTGTTTTAATAATTTGTGAGTGTTTACACCTCAACCATTAACACCTTACTGAGACATTTAAAGCCTCTTATAACTTGCCAACTATCTTTTCCTTTTCTTTCATTTGAATCCATTGGATTGTGAGCTCTTGAGGGGAAGAGCAATGGTTCAAAGACTCTTTTTCCTTTCTTATATCCCCAGAGCTCACTCGGCACAATACATGGCACATAACAAGGAATGAACAAATGCTTATTGACTGAATAAATGAATCCTGCAGCAGATATAGTGGAAAGAATACTGTTTCTAGAGTCAATGGATCTAGATTCAATAGGTAATTTTGATCATACTATGTGATATGAACATGGACAAATCAGAGCCTCTCTCAACCTCAGCCTCCTCATACATGAAAAAAAGAAATCGGACTAAATAATTTCAGATGTCCCTTAAAGTGCTAGATCTATGATCTTTGAATTTTTCCTTCAGTTCCTTACTCACCAATCCTCTTTCTTCTCCTTAAATCTTCTCTCAATGGTGATATAAAAAAGTATAAATAGGGATTATTGAAGGCAACAAGAATCTAAGAGCCAAAAGAGCAAGAGGATCCCAAAAAGCCAGGAGAATGGGAGAAAGAAGAATTTGATTCATGCTTTATGGACTAGCCATGCTGTCTTTTGAGCTAATTAACACCTTTTGGGGTAGGGGAGTAGAATTATAGCACAGGGAGAAATTACTTAAATGAGAAACCAAAAGATGGAAGAGATTGAATCCCTTCACATATTGAGGTGAATTATGCTTTTTTTTTTAAAAAAGTGACTGAACTGCTTATACCCTTTAAAGGATCTCACTGTTCAATCAAAAGTGCATTAATGTACTTATAAAATTATTATTTTTAAAAGTACTGATAAATTAGTATGTACACTAAAATTTTAAATAGGACTTGGATCACGGGTCTTATGAGGCAGCTAGGTGGGACAATGATTAGAGCACTGGATGTGGAGTCAGGATGACCTGAATTCAAATTCATCTTCATTCATATACTAGCTATGTGACCCTGGGCAAGACACTTAACCTCTATCTTCATCAGTTTCCTCAATTGTAAAATGTGTATTATAACAGCACCTATCTCATAGGATTTTGTGAGGATCCAATAAGCCAATATTTGTATAGACCTTGGCACCATGCTTGGTATATAGTAGGTATTCCACATGTGCTTATTTCCTTCCTTTTTAGATTTAGAGCTTAAAGGAACATCAGAGGCTATGATGAAAGTCCAACTTTTTCATTTTGCAGTTGAGGAAACTGAGGCCCAAGGAGGTTGGGTGATGTACCTAGCATCAAATAAATAGTAAGGATCAGAGGTAGGATTTGAATTCTGTATCAAATATGATTCATTTTTGTTAGTTATGGGCTTCATCTACATCTTGCATTTGAAAATTTAGCAGTTACTTGGAAGTCTCCTCACTAGAGACAGACAGACTGAATAATTGAGACCTAAGGAATCCACTGAATTTGTGGCTGTGCAGATACAAGTTATTTCTACATGATATCACCATCTGCAGTCAGTCAAAAGTTCTCCAAGTGGGCACGATACATGAGAGTGGGAGCATAACCACAGCTTTCATTCCAGATGGTAGTTTAACACCTGGTGACAAACAAGCCAATTGGCTCCAAGAAACAGTGGCCCTATTGAGACACCTTCTGTGTCTTTCCCAAGGGCCAAATGCTGATGAAGCCTCAGAAACAGGCCCCTCCTTCTCTAGATTCTGATCGATGCAAATCTGCTTTTTGATCCCTGACCCACAAAAGAGCCTCAGATAAATCAGCTACCATCAGAAAAGCTCATGTTCCTGGAGGATCTAACCAGAATCAGACTTGCAACAGGCAGGACAAGCTCACATAGATATGGAAAGTTAAGATTTCCCTAAAAACTGAGTCCCAATAATCAGTTTCCTACTCTACCTTCCATTGTTTTCACAAAGAGAAACTTTTTGGAGGTATAGAAGGGGCCCATTGTGAATCCTGACCAGCAAAATTCCCAGAATTTCACTGGCCTTAATAGCTCTCAATATCCTGGCATCTCCTGCATTTCACTGGCCTTTATAGTTCTCAATATCCTGGCATCCCTTGGATTCACTGGCCATAGTTTTGTGATTTTAGCAGCCAGCCATCCCTCAGTGGGTCTGCCAGTGAGTGAAAACCCCCAATCATCATTCCCTATCTACACACTAAAAGCCAAGCCAAGCTCTGAATAATCAGTGGCCCTATCTCTAGAATTTTGGCTTTAAGAAATGAGATAGATTAATAAGTGAAACTCTTTCCATATGCAAAAAAAAAACACAAAGAAAAACAAAAAAAAGCCCCTTCTGATTCAAAGAAGCAAAACAAAAGGCAAGAAAGAAAGCCAGGCAGCTGTGATATAGTAGAAATAGTCTAGGACTAAGAATCAGAAGACCTGATGGCATCTTAAATCTAACTGTGTGACCTTGGACAAATCACTTAACCTTCTCTGGATTTCTTTATATGTTAAATAAAGGTAATAATATCTATTCTAGAAGAATCAAAGAGGCTGTATTCAGATCTTGGTTCTGGTCATTCCTTCCCAGTATATCTTTGGGTAAACCAATTAACCAATCCCAGTTATAAAATCAGAGCACTGGGAGTAGAGGATCTCTAAGGTCCCTTCCAGCTCTAAATTTGTGATCTTTTGATCCTATGAACCACCTCATAGTGCTGCTGCAAATATCAACTGACATATTTGAAAAGCATTTTTCTAAGCCATAAGTGTCAGTGAGATGGCCCAATTAGATGCATGCATGAGAACAAAACCAGATGAATTGCCTCATCAATCTTAAAAGGTAATTGATCGAACTGATTGGATTCAGTAAAAACATCCCCATTTTTGAACACCAAAGGGTGGATTGGGTTACCCCATTGCAAACTGAGATGACCAATGGATTTTTTCTCCTCCAGGGGAAAAGAAATCACTACATTATAGACTGAGGCACAGAACCCACCTCCACCTCTTTCATCTCTCAATGGCTAGAAAACGATACCCTTTTCTTAACGATGAAGTGCTTACTTCTGTGACTTAGCCTGACCATCTCCTTGCCTGACTGGACGGTATTTAGTGAGTCTAATTAGCAGGAGGAGAAGGACTGAGAAGCTTCAACAATGAGTCGTGCAGAATGGAAGGACGCCTGTTAAATGCCCCACATGGCTCTAAAGGGCCATTCAAACAAGCAGACGTTGTTACTGAAGGCCCGATCCCACACTGATGTGCATGCAAGCCCCTTTCGAGATCAGTGATCCATGCAGCTCTGGCGGTAATGGGATCAGATCCTTAATGCCCAAAACCTGCACCTGTTAGGCCCCGAACAATGAGTCATTCTGAAGTCAGCGGCTGCTCTAACTTGCTCTTTTCCAGATCGGTGAAAAGAATCTTTCCCTTTCTCGCAGAACTTGGTGATCACTAGGCAAAGTACTCTGACGCTATTTGCAAAACAGCCTCCAAGCTGTGAAAATGATGCTATTACAGATGTAATGCCACAGACCCACTAGCCTCCCATTTGGAGAATAATAGGCGGTAATCATATCTTCTTTCCATTTCAGTGGGATGTAAATTAAACACATGTGAATGCACTGCGTGGGGGTGTGCATGAATGCACGCACACACACACAAACACACAGTGGATTTTTAATAGATGGTATATGAATCAATAGTGAGTCGGAAAAAACTCCGAACAAGGAGTTTGATGGCTTAGATTGAAATTCTATTTCTACATGGAAAGTGCTTCACAAACTTTTAAAGTGCTATGTGAAGGTCATATACTATTATTTTAATTACCACCACACATTAGTGCTGTGACTTTGGGAAACTCACTCAATTATTACTAGTTTCTCCATCTAGAAAAAGAGGAGAGGGGCAACTAGGTGGCTTCGTGGATTGAGAGCCAGGCTTAGAGGCTAGTTTTGTGTCTCTGGGCAAGTCATTTAATCCCCATCACCTAGTTCTTACTGCTTTTTCTGCCTTGGAACCAATACACAGGGTTGATTCTAAGATGGAAGGTAAGGGTTTAAAAAAAGGAAAAGAGGAGCTTGGGGATCAACGATCTCTAAGATTTACTTAACTCTAATATTGTACTTTACTATCTTATAGAGCAAGGGTTCTTAATTTCTGGGGTGTCACAGGTCTCTTTGGCAGTCTGGTGAAGTCCATGTGCCCCTTCTCAGAATGACATTTCTAAGTACAAAATTAAATTACATTGCATTATAAATAAAATCAATTATATTGAAATATATTTATCCAAATGTATTTGTGTGTGCATTTAAATTCTTGGGTCCCAGATAAAGACCCCCTAGTACTGAATAGAATCTGAAAAGATCATTTTATTCATCCTAATCCTTACAGGAAGAATCAGACCTACATAACAGACATATATTTAAAGCTAAAATGGACCTTTAGAGTGGATTTTTGATAGGCAATATTTGAAGTTATCTAATTCCATCATTTTCTTCTCTTTACTTTTTTCTCCTTTTGCTTTATTTTTTCTCCTTTATTTTGTTTTGTTTTTGTTTTTTTTTAATGTTTAATTTAAGTCTGAGGCTCCTTGTGTTCCCAGACTGGAAGTAGTTAGTCACAGAGGGGGAACTTTAAAATGCTCCACTCCTAATCTGGGATAGTTCCAACCTGCTCCACTCCCTGGGGACTCATCATATCAATGTCAATTTGGTGTGAACACCTGATCATCATAGCCCACTATAGGACTCAAGTGTCCCTAGCCTCACTCTCTCTAGTAGCAGGGATTCTATATGTGACTAGCTTTTCTTTCTCCAGCCCCCCACCTTAAACCAGATATGAAAAATAAGACCCAATTTCCCAAAGCTATTCAGATAGGAAGTGGCAGAGCCAGAATATGAACCCAGATCTCCAGAACTTTTTTCTTTCCTTTTGTGTATATACTTTTAAATTGCATTTTATTGTGAATTTAATAAATATTCATAAGAATGTTTCAATATAGAAAGAAGGGACAAGGGAGATTGCATATAAATCTGCAAATTTCTATTAAGTACATGTGTTTTTCCCAATAGGTTCATCTTGAGGATTTTTTATATAATTAAAATCTAACACTTGTTCTGATAGTGCCCTGCTCATCTGTCCCCTTCTGAACATCCTTCTGCTCTTTCCTGCTTGTTTTTTCATGATTCATTTACTTTTTTCTTTTCTTTCTCTTTTAGTATTACTATCACTACTCCCACTCTCCCTTAACACTTCTCACTTTAAAAAAAGGAAAATGTAATGAGTAAGCATAGTCATGTAAAAGATGTGTGTGTGTGTGTGTGTGTGCATTGTGTCTGAAAATGCATGTCTCTCATTCTGTGTCTTTAGCCCATCATTATTTTGCCAAGAGGTGAGTAATAGGATTCCCTAACCATCTTCCAGATTTGTAGTTGCATACACTCTTGACCTTAGCTCTTCATTCTTTCACAGTGGCTTTTCATTGCAGTTGCCATTACTGTATAAATTCTTCTTTGTTCTACTCCCTTATACTGCATCAGTTCATTCAAATCCTCCCAGGTTTCTCTGTATCTGACCCTTTTGTTGTTTCTTATAGCCTAAGAATATTCCATTCTATTCACAGTCCATGATTTCTTCAGACATTCCCCAAATGAGAGGCACCTATTTTGGTTCCAATTCTTTATCATAGCAAAATATGATGCTATAAAGATTTTACAGGTATGTATCTATATCTACACATGTGCATATAGTTAGATGTATACAAGAGTACATATGTGTAGATATCACATATAAACACACACGTCTTATGTGC
The DNA here is from genome assembly GCF_016433145.1 of Gracilinanus agilis. Lineage (NCBI taxonomy): Eukaryota > Metazoa > Chordata > Mammalia > Didelphimorphia > Didelphidae > Gracilinanus > Gracilinanus agilis. The sequence goes on from NC_058133.1 coordinate 120,808,769, forward strand.
ATATTGTACACAAATATATGCTTGTATGTATCCATATATCCACCAGGACTCCTTACACAACACAAAGGGTTGCTTCCCTAGCTGGCCCAATTCCCTGCCTCTAGGCAGATAAATGCAGAAATTTTCCAACCCAAATGCCTCAATGAGCAATTCCACCAAATCCCTCATTATGTTGCTTTAACGCTGTAGATACCCTCATAACCAAGATGTTTTCTTGTAATTTAACTGAATTGTCTCACTATAATTTAATACCACATATCTTGTTCTATCTAATGTTCAATCTAATATAATTCTCCCCATTAACATAGAATCATTCAATTAGTTAATAAATATTTATTAAGCATCGCCTATGGACGAGGCATTGTGCTAAGTACAAGTGATACAAAAAGAGGCAAGATACAGTTCCTGCCCTCAAGGAAATCACAATCTAATGGGAGAAAACAAGCAAACAAATATGTACAAAAAAGCTATCTACAGGATAAATAAGAAATAATTAAGAGAGGGAAGAGAGAAGGAAATTAAGGTCCAAAGAGAGTGACTTCCTCAAAGTCATACAGCCAGTAAATGAAAAACCAGCATTCAAGACTGGATCCTTTGACTCAAAATCTCCAGGACAAATACACTTTATAGAAATGAATACAGTTATTAGCTTTCAGATTTTTCTTCTCCAAGCTAATCAATTATAGAACCTACTTTTCATCCTTTTAAAATGATTTTTGATGCTTCTCCAAACCTTCCCTATTTTTTCCCCAGGGATCTAATATGAAAACAATTCTCTAATGATCATTGTTGAATGAAGACATGATGGAAGGAATTCCAAACAATATGAGAGAGTATGCTATTTCTAGGAGTGTCCAAAGAAGTAAGAAAATTCTTTAGCTTCCTTCCAGTGTGAAATTAATTTTATTATTATAGAATTCTTCCTAATACTTAATTCAAATACTTTAACCCTGCTCTTTAAGCAGGTACTTTCTTATTTAAACCTCTGTGAAAATGGAGGCCTATCGCCCTCCTCATAAATCAGAACCTTTCATAGATGAGAAGAGCATTAGGGACTCCTTTAACCTTCGCTGCTTCAGGATAAATAATCCCAAATTAATCATTCCAAGAAGTTGCCTCCTCCCTGTAGAAGCCTAGACAAGTGGGTGAGCAGAAAATAAAACTGAAAAGGTTCCGGAATTTACCTAAATAGGTTTCCTGCTTTTTACATTTAAGTTTTAATATGGAATACTAGAATTTGTGCTGATTTAAAGATGATAATGTCTGGACAAGGCCATATTGAGTAGCAAGCATGGTACAGAAAGAAGAATACTGATTATGTAATTGGAAGACCTTGGTTTTACTGCTTTTAGCATCTCTTTCCTGGGTGACTGTAGGCAAGGTCTTTATCACTCTATGCCTATAAAAATGAGGGGAAATGACCTATGTGATCACTTCTGATTCCAAGGTCATATGATTAGTTCTCTCAACTCCTCCAAATCAATCAGAACCATTTAGCAACTATTAATATCTTCATAATTTATAATTTGGTTGATTTTTATTTGTCCATTCAGTGCTCTGGATCAGGTAGGCCCAATATCTTCTTTCCCATACAAGTATTTTTTTAGACAAATTGAAGGTAAAATGAGTGTTGGTATCCAATATTTAGGCAGAGATGTTAACTGCTTCTCTGTACCCTATGAAATAATTCCAAATTAGTGGTATTTATTCCCCTTTCTACAGACATACCAGAAGGAAAGCCAGTGTTTGGATTCCTCCACATTTATGGCATGCAGGAAAACATTCACCACAGTTTAAGATATTGAAGCTATACTTTTCTGATGTACTATAAAACTATTGGGAAATTTTTAGTTATGCAACTGGAGCTGGAAAAGGAAGTATGGAAGCAAAAGGGGAAAATAAAACTTCCATAATATTTGATTACAACACACAATATCCCTGGGGAGAGTGCTATCAAACTTAAATAGCAAATGTGGTCAAAGAGTAAACTGTTAGCTTCTGGTTATCTGAATTCTTTTCTCCCTTTATGGAATCCTCAGTAAGTTCTCCTTAAGAATAGCTCTTTGTTGAGGTCCTTCCAGAGTCCCAAAACTGCCCTTCCTTTTGCATGTCTAGATTTTCCCTGGTATATATGTCTCTCATCTCCTGAGACAGCTGTTGCTGCTTTAAAGACACTGCTACTAGCTTTGAGGAATACTAAGGATGCTGATGGAATTTTCTGAAATTCACAAGGTCATTCATAACCTTGTCCATTGTGGGATTGGGGAGAAGAGGGGAAGAAGAGAAAGAAAGGGAGGAAGAAAGGGAGGAAGGAAGGAAGGAAGGAAGGAAGGAAGGAAGGAAGGAAGGAGTGAAGGAAAGAGGGAAGGAAGGAAGGAAGGAAAGAGGAAAGAGAAAGAATTTTCTGACCCCCAAAACAATTCCCTCTCAAAATTCCTTCACTTCTAGATTCAACCACCATTTGATTGATCTGCTCCTGAAAAGCACAATTCCAAACTGGCTTATCTGGTTTTGGTGTTATTTATTTATTTATTTATTCATCCACCCATCCATTTATTTATTTATTCATTTGTTTGTTTGTTTATTTATTTATTTGTTTATTCATTCATTCATTCATTTATTCATTTATTTAATTATTTGTTTAGGTTTTGGTGTTATTGCGTCATTTTGGTCATGTCCAGCTCTTCATGATCCTATTTGAGATTTTTCTTGGCAATGATACTGGAATGGTTTACCATTTCCTTCTCTAGTTCATTTACAGAAGAGAAAACAAAGCTAAGAGGGTTAGGTGACTTGCTCACAGTCACACAGTTAATAAGTGTCTGTGACTGGAGGTGAACTCATGAAGATAAGGTTTGCTGATTCCTGATTCCAAGCCCAGCACTTTATCCATTGCACCACTTTAGCTACCCTGAGTGGGTTTTACACAAGCCCAAAAGAATGTCTGATTCTTTAGCCTACCACAATATATTTCCTGTGGAATATCATCAGTCTGATTCAATGCCTCTTTTGAACTGATTAAGGACATATTCTAATCTAATTTATTGATTAATTGAAACAAGATGCCTGGGCCTTTTGTGATTATAATTGGGGTGAGGTTCATGTATTTCTTGTTGTAGTTTTTTTAAATCTATGAATACATTGTAACTGCCCAGTAGAAGTTAAGTCCCATTGTTAGAACTAGACCCAAGAAGACCTCTCAAATCTAGTCTCAAGTGCTCACTGGCTATGTGATCCTAAATTTTAATATTTTGCAATTGCTTTTATGTCTTGTTTGGTTAAGAATATATCTTCTACTCATAGTGATGGGAAGTATATGATCTGTTTCTCTTCTAATTTTCTTAGGATATAATCTTTAATATAAAAGTCACATATCCATTTATTACATATTGTAGAATATGGTATAAGGTGTTGGTCTAAGGTTAAGCTTAAATTTCTTCCAGATTGCTTTCCATTTTCCCCAGGAGTTTTTTTTTTTTATAAAATTAGGAGTTATTTATTAATTAATTTATGTTTTCAGGTTTATTGAACAATATATCATTCATCTCCATTGTTATGATTCTGGTCCATCAATATATCTCTGTTTTTTTAGCCAATACTAGATGATCTTGATGATTAGTGTTTTACAATTTAATTTGAAGTATAGAAGTCCCTCTTCATCTATAACTCTATATTTCCATTACTTTATTAAGTTCTATAAAGTAATCCTTTTGATCATTTGAATGGCACAGCATTAAAATTATGAATTAATTTCTGTATAAGTATCTTTTATTTTGTTATATTAGCCCAACCTAGTCATGAGCACTGAACATTCTTCCATTTACTAAAATTGTTCTTTATTTATTCAAGAAGCATTTTGTAATTGATTTGATACAAGTCTTTTGTATGCTTTGGTAGACTTGATCCCCAGACACTTTATGCATTTTGTGATTACTTGACATGAGATGCAGTGATTACTTCTAAAAGCAAAATGTGTCAGGAGAACAAAGACATCAACTATTCAACTCAATCCACTTCAACAAATAATTGTTATGCACTAATTATGTGCAGCTCATTGTATACGGTAATAGAGAAGATAAAAAATTTAGATAACTCCTGAAGCTTTTTGTTGCATAGTGGGATAAGATGATCTGATGAAATTAAAACAATCAGTCAGACATCTGGATGTTTTGCCTTAATGATGCCAAATATCTGGATGTTCCCTGAACTCAGATATTAGGAAATATGTTGATCCATCCTCTTTCACTATCTGCTTTTCCCTTGACCATGTAGCTATTATCATTGTTATTAATAATAACAGTTCATATTTATGTAGCTCTGTACAAAGTGTTTTATAGACATTATTTTGTTTAATCTGAACAATAGTCCTGTACAAGTAGGTAACAGAATTTAGTGGAAGGAACATCAGACTAGGAACCCAAAGACCTGGGTCAGAATCCCAGCTCTTCCCACCACCTCCTGGAACCATGACTTTGGGAAAATAACATCCTTACTATGCCTCAGCCTCCTCACTATTAAAAAATAAATATATGTGGGGAGTGCTTTCTGTTTGTCTGTCTTTCTCTCTTTCCTTACCAGGTATATGTGTCTCTCAGGGAAATAGGGGGTAACCCTGAGGATTTGAGATCTCTTTCCTCTACTGCCATCAGTTTGAGCCTGTACCAGCTGTGTTTCTTCCCCCATTTTCAGATCAATAACTAACACCTCAGTTTCATTTAACTGCTTAACATTGATTAGTTTTTTAATAAAGAAATATCTAATTCAAAATATGGCAAGAATATACAAGAACCTGTCCCACATATATACCCATGCACACACATACATCTCAAGGAGCATACTCTCTCTTTCTTCTCCAGGTCTCTTGGTAAACAGGTTCAGAACTTAGTTCAGTTCCTACACATCAATGTTCATAGTTAGATGGGTCATAACTGCCAGATCTCTGCTTGGTCTGGGTCCACAACATCACTCTCTAAGGTCACTCTTTCCTACTCAGAACATCAATGTTATACTATCTGTACAACCCATACTCTGGAACCTATACCAAGATGCCAAGGGAGTTTCCACTGCCTCTATATTATGGGGAGATTAATGATCTCCCCAAATGCTGGGTTACAAACCCAAATTCTGCAATGCTGGGATACCAAGATGCTACAAGGACCTTTTGAACTTACATTGTCAGAGGTTCCGCTCACTTCATTGGTCCTATGGAATCAATGGACTACCAAAAGCACCGAGGCAACAAGGTAATGGTTGAAGCCAACAGGACCTTTTGAATGCTTATTTAGCCAATCAGAGTCTCTTCTTCAACATAGGATTAGTGGACCAGAAGCAGTTATAGAATGTCCAAACATGCTTCATAGTCTTTCCCAAGGCAGTTCCATCCCATGCCATCCTGACTCCAAGAAGCAGGTCTCCTAGCCTCTTGCCCATGGAAAGAAAAGTACCACTTGAGGCACTCTACATATGTGCCAGATCCCCATGTTGGAAAATACTTGCATAAGGGCAAATGACTTGTTGGATTACATTGAATTGATTATATTTAATTTGGATCTATTCCAATAGAGTCTCATTCCCATGTACCCATTTTATACTTTTGGCACTTAAGTTCTCTGAGTCAGCTATCTCTCCTGTAGAATGTGGGAGTTGAACCAGATGGCCTCCAAAGGGCTTTCCAGCTCTAAATTTGTTACTTTCTAATCCTACACATAGCAGAGTGATAGAATGAATAGAGCATCAACCCTCTAAGGCAAGAAGACCCTGGTTCAGGCCACACCTCTGATAAAATGCTGGCTGTGATTCTGAGTAAGTCATTAAACTTCTAAGGTGGCCAGACAAATCATTTGAACTACAAGTTGGAAAGCAAATGCTGACTCATAATGGAAACAAGAGTTTCATCACTAGAAGTGCTGTTATCCCCTTTAGCATTATTCTTCATAAGTACAGTCCTCTGCATCTGCCCAAGGCATAGAAGTTACAGTTAGCTCTACCTTTGGGTTACCATTGCCTCTTGCCACTTATATCCAGTCAGTTATCAAGACTTGTCCATCAGGACTGTAAGAGGAATGTAATTTCATATTATTCCTGCTCACAAACTATGTTCTAGCTGAACTAGCCTACTTGTAGTTCCTCAGATGTGATATTTCATTTAATGTGTGTCTTGTTCCTTTATGTTAAATGCCTTAAGAACAAGAACTGTGATTTATTTAATCCTTGTACTCTCTGCCTCCCTTCTAACTAGCAATAAACACAATATATCTCGTCATGAATGCTGATCTTTATTAAATGATTGTTTATTCCCATTTTTCAGATAGAAAAACAGAGCCTTAAAAAGATGAAGAGTGTTGAATTGGGTGTCTTGGCTTTTTATACCCAGGTTCTTAACTGCCCCAACTGCTCCCTCTCCTGGAGTTCTGGGGGGCACTGTGGAATTCCGTGAGGCAGCTTTAACTCTACTTAAGATCATGGATGTTACAAGAGATATGCCTAAGGTCACATAGGTGGTAGACAGCAGATGCAAGTCTGAAACCCAAATTTACTGATTCTAAGTCCAATGCTCTTTCCACTATACCACACTGCCTTTGAAAATTTTAATTAAAAAGGTATATTAGAAATCCACTAGCACATACAAATGCCTCCCTCATCTGGAGAGAAAAGTATACAAAATCAGCTTTCTTTTTTGCTCACTCACTATGTCTCTCTATCTCTCTGTCTCTGTCTATCTGTCTCTGTCTCTGTCTCTTTGCCCCTCTCCTTCTCTCTGCCTCCCACCACCCCCAACTCTTTTCTCTTTCAGGGGCAAGAAAGCAGTTGACTATTTCCAGAGGAGACACCAGTCTAAAAGGGTCCACTTCCTATCATTGGAGCAGACTGTTTCATGATTGCCTCTTTTAGTCCAAGAGATGATTGAAGACTGATAACTTTTTACTTACTTGGCAAAGCATAAATCCTTCACAGAGGGGATCTATTGTCAAGCCATCTTGACCACTTCAAAAGCCTAGTACAGTACCTGCAATTGAATGCTGCTTAGTGTATGTGAAATGATAGGTGAGCACTGAGGTGGTGAGTGAACCTTTCCAGTCCTTCATTGGTTGCCCTGTCCCTGCTGGGAGAAAATGAGTCTCTGCTTTGGATCAAGAGAAACACAATTACCTTCTTATCCATTTTCAAACAGCCTCTTTCCTTGCAAATCTTTCCTAATAAGAATGGCTTATCTTTATTTACCAGGTAGCCCTTGTCGCATTTGAGATGTCAGAAGGCCCAAAAAGGGAACCAGAGAGAAGGCATATTTTCTATAAAATCATAAGGAGACATAAACATATACAGGCGTCCTTCTCTTAAGAGGACACTGACTTGTTATAGGTCAGTTTGGGACTGGCTTTCCCCCGCCTTTTTTTTTTTAAAGTGAACTTTGTTCTACTTAGTACTGAGATGAGTTGCTAGGTAGAGAACTCAACCTGTGTCCTCTAACCCAGAAAAATAGTAGATTCCGAGGACTCCAAGAATTTAAAGGTCATCAAGGCAGGTCTCTGTTTTTAGGCAGGATTACTATTATCTATAAACCGTTCTGAAAATCTCAACTAAAAGTGATTACACAAATGTAAGGTTGTTTATAAACAAGTGAGAAAAAAAATAAAGTTCAGATATTCAGACTTTCTTTGTTTGATAAAATGCCTGATGACTTTCATATCATTTTACTAGCCTAACACCAACCTTTCCAGGTTTACAGTTCCCATTCAGAACAGCTGGCCATCCATATTTTATTTAATCAATTCTTTGAAGTGACCCAGATTGCATTTCAGAATGCTCTGGAATGCATAAACTGTAGACATGTGTAAAAGTATATTAAAGGATGTAGCACGTTAAGACCAATAGTCTATATAAGTCTGTGTGTTTTGTACAATTTTAAAAAGAGAAAAGTCTGGTTTGGGTCTGTTTCAGTCTTTTTTATCAAGGGAGGTGAACTCTACCAGCCACCATAATGCGATTCCAAATTCTTTCTACCATAACTCCCTCTGCTATTATGGTATATATTAAACATTTAATAAATGCTTTTTCATTTCATTCAATAGCCTTCATTTTGTGAACCAAAAGAACAACCATTTTCCCAGACTAATATAATGCTGTTGTTTTTGAGTCTCTTGTGAATTTTTTCTATAATTATAGGTATGTGGGTAAAATCTGATCACAGAGAGATGTCTCTGCCTTGTTACTCCTTGTTTCAAGAGGAGTTTAATACATCAACAAATTTTGGAATAGGATTTGAGCAGAAATTACCCTCTAAACTCATGTAGTATTTTGTTTCTACCACTTTTTTATATGATCTAATAGTGTAGAAACTCTCCATTGATACAGATCAAAGATCAACTCACATAGAACTGCATAATGAACAGAGATGTTAATTGAATTTTCCAGTCACACAGCCATTGTCCCAGAAGCAAGACTTGAACCTGAGGCTTCCTGCATTTGACCCCAGAGTTTGTTAGTCACCTCCCCATCCTTTTATATTGACTTCTTATATATTTTATACTTAAGTATCTGTGTAAGATAGTCAGAAAAGTCTTTAAAGCAGGAAGCTCCATCATAATATAAAGAGTTAAACCTCATTCACTTGGAAAGTCACACCTCAGTCCTCAAGAAGGCAAAAATATTAGGCTGTTCTTTTCTTGCCTCCACATCTATCATCATATGTGAGTTCTAATAATTTCTTTTTCCTTCCCTTTTGTTGATGTTTATTGAATATGATTTTCTTGCTTGGGTAAAAGCAAAAGATGGATGGGCTATAATTGGGAAATAAAAGATAGAAGGCAGAACTATTCAACTCCCATTTGTTTTATTTTCTCTATGAAGGAGTTTCTTCTTTGAACTGGGCAGTAATGAACAAAAGTAGTTAATGTAAATAAAACCCAAAATAAATGAAGAGATGGAAATAGCACACTTAGTACTCCCTCAAAGAATTCAAGTCATTTGGCTAAATTAAATGATACCTAGAATGCTTAAAGGAATATTGATGGCATAGTATATATGATTTTATTTGACAAAGTCTCTCAAGATATTCTTGAAAACAAGATGGAGAGATGTGGCCTAGCTGAGAGTTATCAAGCTCAAATAGAAATGGAAGCCACTAAAACAAATATAGGATCCCTGTTGGTCACATATTAACTTAGAAAACCACAAATTAGTATTATCTATGTTTATTGCTTGCTTAGATTCTTAAGCCAGGGGAAATGAACTGAGAACTATGCATATAGTTCGGTTACTGCCAAATCACTGATATTAAGGGACAGTATCTACACTGAACAAATTATCTGGATAATTTCAGTTAATTTTTTTTAATTTTAAACCCTTAACTTCTGTGTATTGACTTATACGTGGAAGAGTGGTAAGGGTAGGCAATGGGGGTCAAGTGACTTGCCCAGGGTCACACAGCTGGGAAGTGTCTGAGGCCAGATTTGAACCTAGGACCTCCCGTCTCTAGGCCTGGCTCTCAATCCACTGAGCTACCCAGCTGACCCACAGTTAATTTTTAAAATAAAGGATGAGATGTTATGAGTTTGAATTTTTGTTAAGTCATAGAGAGAATTCTTTGTTAGGTAAGGGTTAGACTAGATAGTGACTGAAGTCTCTTCCAACTCTGAGATTTTATGATTCCACAAAGTCTTGTGCTTGAGTTTTTTAAAAATCAACTTTCTAAATACAACATGAAAAAGAAATGGCTAATCATTAGTTCATGTAAAAAAAAAAAGAAGGAGGAGGTTTAATACATGAGCCAATGGGGGGAAGCTAGGTGGATTGAGAGCCAGGCCCAGAGAAGGAGGTCCTAAATTCAAATTTGTCCTCAGACACTTCCTAGCTGTGTGACCCTGGGCAAGTCACTTAACCCCCATTGCCTAGCCCTTACCACTCTTCTGCCTTGGAACCAATACCCAGTATTGATTCCAAGATGGAAGGTAAGGGTTTAAAAAAATACATGAGTCGATAATGTGATAAAAAGCCAAAAAAGGGAAAAAAAGCTAATGTTAGAGGCTGCACTAACAAAAGTATAGTGTCTGAGTCTCTGGAGATGCTTGTCCTTGCCCTGCCTTATCCCAGTGAGACTGCGCCTAAGTATTTTAGTCAGTGTCAACCACCACATTTTTAAAGGGATTTTGATCAACTGGAGAATGTCCAGAGGACAATGACTAGAATGAAGAAGTGTCTTCAGTTTATGCCATAAGAAAACTGGTTGGTTGAAAGTATAGTTATGTTTCTCTCTCTCACACTCTCTCTCTGTCTCTGTCTCTCTCTCTCTCACTCTCTCTCTCTGTCTCTCTCTCGCTCTAGAAGAAGAAGGAGAAGGAGAAGGAGAAGAAGAAGAAGAAGAAGAAGAAGAAGAAGAAGAAGAAGAAGAAGAAGAAGAAGAAGAAGAAGAAGAAGAAGAAGAAGAAGAAGAAGAAGAAGAAG
>NC_058133.1:120819607-120969322 GCF_016433145.1 Gracilinanus agilis
AGGAGGAGGAGGAGGAGGAGGAGGAGGAGGAGGAGAAGGAGAAGGAGGAGGAGGAGAAGGAGAAGGAGAAGGAGAAGGAGAAGGAGGAGAAGGACTTAAAGGAGTCAGAGAACTATGTCAAGTGTTTAAAGAGATGTTCCTTGGGACTGATTTTTTTCTTCCTGGCCCAAGAAAGAAGTAGGAGCTATGAATAGATGCTGAGAAGATATGGTTTTAGGATTGATGTAAGGGAGAAAATCCTAATTATCAGAGTTGCCCAGAAGTGGAAAGTTCTGCCTTGGAAGGTCATAGAGTCCCCTCCACCAGAGATCTTGAAGTAATGGTTGGATGACATTCTGGTGGGAATTCTGTAGGAAGTATTCCTTGTCAGATACAAGTTGGTCTAAAGGACCTCTGAGGTCCCTTCCAGCTTGGAAATTCTATGATTCTGTTAAAAGTCTCTGCTCAGACAACTGCTGCTCTTTCACAAGTAAATTCACATGACAGCCAGTAGATGTCAGTAAGGGATAAGAAAATGCCTCGATACCATAGTATGGCATCCAATGCCCAGTCTTCTCTGCAGAAATGTATTTTGTCTATGAAAGTTTATTCAGTGATACATCACTCCTCAAAAAAAAGGCTCTGAGCAACAAGTGCAATAATTTATCTGTAAGTAACTCTTTTCCTGTGGTACAAAGCAAATTTAGAGAGACATGTTGCTCCTTGGAAAGCCATTAAGTGTTTGGCTAATGTTGAGTAGTTCAGCCCCAGTTGTCTCTTGAGCCTCATTTTGTTCTCAGGGTGGATAGACTTTGGAAAAGGTACATGCCTGAGAGGCAAGTACCCGCCACTCTATGGGACGTCTTTGAATTTTTAATTATTTAGGGTCCAGAAAGGACCTCAAAGGCCAATGACTTCTTCATACAGAGAAGAAAACCAAAATTAAGTGATTTTTCCAAAGGTCACACAGGCATTAATGGGTAGAGTCAAGGTTTGATGCTAAACTTAGCATTCCAGGGTCAATATTCTTACCATTGCACTATTTGGGCTCATTGGGGTGAGCCGATGAAGGTATAACATTAGTTTCAAGCTTTTCTTAGCCTTTCATTAAGGAAACTGGACTTTGCCAGCTGTATGATTCCACTTCCCTCAAGTAATTTTAGATTTGGAAGGTACCATGAACTTAATATTTTCTGGTTCAATCACATCATTTTTCCAAAAGATACCAAAGTCCACTAAATATAAATGATTTGTCCAAGGTCACACAGGAGCCAAAACCTGGATTATAACCCACATCTTCTGACTCCTAGGCTTGTGTTCTTTCAACTATAGTCCATGCCTCTGAAGGGAAAATCTAAGGGAGAGCCAAACCAGTGAGGAGCCTGGCAATTGTCCTCGCCTATAAAGTGTCATGCATTCCAGTGGCCCAGGGCCCACAGTCATACTTTACTGTGAATCTCTGTCTGGATACTACTTGCAGGCTAGCATTTAAGGCCTTACACAATCTGATCTGCCTACCTTCCCTGTCCAAATTTATCCCCATCCTAAATCTGCCACTCCATCTAAGCCCTTTTTCTTCACTGTCTCATACACCTGGAGTGCTCTTTTCTACTTATCCCACTTCCTCCACCCAAAAAATTACTTTCTATTTGTCTTGCATATATTTTGTTTATACTTAATACGTACACATTTCCTCCTCTAATAGAATTCAAGCCACTGGACCTTACACTTTTCTGTGTTCTCAGGACAAATAGTAGATACATAAAAAATATCCATCGATGACCTGCTTCTCACCTAGAATGTTCTTCCCACTTCCCATCTGCTTCACCTAGAATATTCTTCCCATCTCCCATATTCTCCTCGTGTATCAAAGTTCAACTCAACACCACATCTTAAGCCCTTAAGTTCCCCTTGCACCCTTCCACCCACAATGATGCTTTCATCCTTTAAACATCTCTGGCCATTCCTTTGGGCACTTCATGAGTAATCATTTTCATAGTTATGTTTCCCACGTATCTATGGCTACCTCAAAGAGCTTCTTCCTCACCAAAACAAAAACAAACATAAAAAACCTTCATATTCAATCTGTATATATTTTGAATATACTTATCTGTATACATGTTGTATTCTCCAGTTGAATGTAAAGTCCTTGAAGGAAGGACATTTCATTTTGTCTTTGTATCTGTGGCACTCAGCACAATGACTAATATCAATACAGTGATATCGAATAAATCATTTCTTGAATTAAATTAAAATGTTAACCTATGCTAGATTTCTTTTCCCATTCCTCAGTTTTTGTCACATAGTGCTAAGCACAAAACAAGCCCTGGATATGTTGAAAATTAATTAAATGAGGACAGCCATGAAGCACAATAGCCAGAGTACTAGGTTTGGAGTCAGAAGGACCTGGATTCCAATGTGGTCTTGGATACTTTCTAGCGGTGTGGTCCTGGGCAAGTCACTTGACTCTGATTGCTTAGCCCTTGCCATTCTTCTGTCTTAGAACTGATACTAAGACAAAAAATAAGGGTTGGTTTTTTTTCCCAGAAAGAACAAAGGAAATAGAATTAAACTAATCTTGATTCATGTTATGTTGCTCCATAGAACAAAAGATGAACTGATGAGTGGAAGTTATAGGAAGGCTGATTTCAAAAATATGTAAAGAAAAATTTCCTAACAAGAGATGCACAACAATGGAATGAGGTACAATGGTATGAAGTTGGAAGCAAACTCCCCAGCACTGGAAGTGTTCTTGGAGAGACTAGATGATCTCCTGCCCAGAGATGCTGTTGGAAGGAGAATAGGCAAGATGGCCTCCAAGATCCCTTTCAGGTCACAGCTCTACTACTTGCTAACTGCTATTTTAGGAAAATTGCTTATCCTCTCCTTGGGTCATCTATAAAATTATGAAGCTAAACCAGATAATCAAAGTGTATATTATGCTGTCATATACTTTACAATTCCTTCCAGCTCTAAATCCTATGAACTATAAAAAAAATTTGTGATTATATAAGTTGAGCTCCAAAGACAAACTGGCCCAAAAGTATAGTAGTAGTAGTAGTAGTAGCAGCAGCAGCAGCAGCAGCAGCAGGAGTGAGTAGTAGGAGTAGTAGGGGTAGGAGTAGGAGTAGTAAATAATAGAAAATGTGCAAAATATCACAGCTGGCTATAAAACTGGCATCTACCAGATAACTATCAAGACATTACCTTTGCTATTCAAGAGCAACATTTGAATCCAAGAGGTTTTAGACAAGTAAATAATACATGTTTTATGTAAAACTTACTGAAAACTTATTTGATTTGTGGTCTTCAAAATATATTCTAACAATCATCCATTTTCCCAGGACACTTTATTATTCTTGTGCCTTGGTATGGATTCTAATTTGCATATGCAGCATAACATTTGGATGGCTAACCAATGGGTACCCCAAGCCACAAGCCTTTTCTTACTCCCACCATCACCTCTATTTTTAATGCTTCTTCCACAAAGTTACCTTGTATCTGTTCTTTGTCTTTCCCTATAGAATGTAAGGTCTGAGGGCGTAGGAAGCATCTAATAAATGTTTACTGAGTGAAAAAGAAAGAAATTACTTGTGGCTTAGAATTATGCATTAGAATTTTGCTATCTTTCATAAACAGATATAAATTCTGATATTATAAATCTAGTCCTCAAAAGAGCCTTGAGAATTCAACCAAGAAATTGCTCATGAGTAGACTGAACTAATATAACAAAATGACAATTCTACCTAAATTAATTTACTTTTTTCAGTGCCATACCAATCAAACAACAAAAAATTATTTTATAGAACTAGAAAATAATAACAGAATCCATTCTAGAAGAACAAAGGATAAAAAATTACAAAAGAATTAATGAAAAAATTTGAAGTAAGATGGCCCAGCAGTACCAGATCTCAAACTGTACTACGAAGCAGTAGTCATTAAAACAAGCTGGCATTGCCTAAGAAATAGAATGGTGGACCAATGGAATAGATTAGGGGTAAATGACCTTAGCAGTCTAGTGTTTGATAAATCCAAAGACACTAGCTTTTGGTATAAGAACTATTGACAAAAACTACTGGGAAAACTGGAAAACAGTATGGCAGAAACTAGGTATAGACCAGTATCTCATACTCTATATCAAGATGAGGTCAAAATGGTTATATGATTTAGACATGAAAGATGATAACAGAAGTAAATTAGGGGGACATAGAATAGTTTACCTGTCATATCTATGGAGAAGGAAAGCAGTTATGACCAAACAAAATATAGAGAACATTATAAGATATAAAATGAATAATTTTGTTTATATTAAATTTAAAAGGTTTTGTACAAATAAAACCAATGTACCCAGAGATTTAGAAGAGAACAACAAATTGGGGAGATATTTTTTATAAGAAATTTCTCTGATAAAGGTCTCATTTCTCAAATATATAGAGAACTAAGTCAAAACTGTAAATTAGAAGCCATTCCCCAATTGACAAATGGACAAAGGACATGAACAAGCAATTTTCAGGTGAAGAAATCAAAGCCATCAATAATCATATGAAAAAATGTTGTTAATCATTCCTAATTAGAAGAACACACATTAAAAGAACTCTGAGGTACTACCCTCACACCTATCCAATTGCCCAATATGACAGTGAAGGGAAGTGATAAATGTTGGATGGGATGTGGCAAATTGGGACGCTAATGCATATTTGGTGGAGTTGTAAGCTGATCAAATATCTGGTGGGAAATTTTGAACTATGTCCAAAGGGCTATAAAACTGTGCAACTCTAAGTCTATATCCAAAAGAGATTTTTTTTTAAGGGAAAGAACTCACTTGTACAAAAATATTTATAGCAGCTCTTTTTGTGATGGCAGAGAATTGGAAATTGAGAGGATGTCCATCAATTAGGGAATGGCTAAACAAATTGTGGTATATAGTGGTGGTGGAATACTATTGTGCTATAAGAAATGATGTACAGGATGATTTCAGAAAGAGCTGGAAAGACCTACATGAATTGGGGCTGAGTGAAATAAGCAGAACCAGAACCAGAAAATTATAGATAGTAACAGCAATCTTGTGGGATGGTCAACTGTGATGGATTTAGCTACTCAGCAGTTGTTCCAGGATAATTCTTAAGCACTTACAACAAAGAATGCTATCCACCTCCAGAGAAAGAATTATTGGGGTTAAAATGAAAATCAAGGCATACTATGTCTCACTTTAGTTTATTCCAGTTTTGATTTGGGAGTTTTGATTTTATATGAGTATTCTATTACAACAATGAACAATATGAAAATATGTTTTTCATGATAATACATGTATAACGCAGATCAAATTGCTTGCCATTTCTGGGAAAGAAAAGGGAAGGGAGGAAGGGAGATAACTTGGATCTTATAACTTCAGAAAACTTATGTGGAAAATTTTTGTTACATGTAATTGGTAAAACTATATGTATCTTTAAGAAAAACAAAAACAAAAAATAAAATAAAATTCAACCCCAAAAAATGTACTAGAACTAGATCATTATCACAGACAGAACTGGCCTACAATCACCCAGACACAATATCAATCCACAAAAATTTGGGAATAACATTTTAACAGATGTAACCATAACAAATATTCAATCAACTGACTAGACATGGAGTAAAAAATTTGCAAAACATAAAGATCCACCAGAAGAAATAAAAATCATGTGGCAACAGGTTGAGGTTCATAACATCCCTATTGTCCTCTCTGCTCCTAGTGTTGTCCCCAAGATGCTTTTAGTGATCCTAGAGAAGATGAGCTTAAATTCCAATACTTTATTCAAAAACTAAGAACAATGAGTTTATTCCCTTGTGCACTGGTCCACAGAACATTAAATATAAAAAAATAGCAAGATAGAGACTTGCTCTAAGAATGTGCCTAAACTCCAGTGAAAAATGTGAGATTGTAATCATTATTCTAACATATTCATCAATTCACCTCAATTCCCTCATGACCTTCAATACCTTCAGTATCACTATTTTAAATAGTTCTCATCTCACTACATGGTATTTTTCTCTATACATTCATTAGAACTATCCCAATCATCTAAGAGAATAACCCTACCTGAACAAAATAGCAGTTCTGCAAACATCTAATTTTTATTCAGATTCTATTATCTTCATCAGATTTCCTTGAAAAACTTAAATTTCAAATTTTTATAACATCTATTTTATACTCCTCAATCTTTCTTACATCTTACTTCAAGTAAAAAGATTCCTAGAATCTAGTTCCTAGAATTGGAAATCAAAAGAACAGCTCGAGTCCTAACTTTGCCACTTAGATGTCTAACTTCAGATAAATTTCATCTCTCTCAACCTGTTTCCTCATCCCTAAAATGGGATTAATAATTAGTTGTAGGGGCAGCTGGGTAGCTCAGTGGAGTGAGAGTCAGGCCTAGAGACAGGAGGTCCTAGGTTCAAACCTGGCCTCAGCCACTTCCCAGCTGTGTGACCCTGGGCAAGTCACTTGACCCCCATTGCCCACCCTTACCAATCTTCCACCTATGAGACAATACACCGAAGTACAAGGGTTTAAAAAAAAAATTAGTTGTACTACCCACTTGACAGGTTTATTGTATCAAACGAAATGATAGAAGCAATAGTATTTATAAACTTCAAAAGGTAACATAAATATAAATTAGAAACATTGTAATGAATTAGCATTTTACACATACCTCAAAATACATAGATTCATAAAATAATAGACTTAGAACAGGAAGAGGCACTAGAAATCTTCTAATTCAACCCACTCCTTTTAAAGATATGAAATCTGAGGCCCAGAGAAGGTAAGTAATTTGCCCAGGGTTAAACAGATTTGGATTAAATGCATTTGGAATAAATTTCCTCTTGCAAAATCACACAATTTATTTTGCTGTCCCAGAATACTGCTGACTTGTTTTATTTTAAATAAGCAGGCATGAATTGGGGGTTACATATCTCATTTTAGGTATATTCAGTAACAATAGTGTCTGTGTTCTTGTTTATGTTTGGACATTGTGGTGCTTGAATTCAACCTGTGAATATCTTATGATGCCAAAACAAAAGTGTATCATGTCTCATGATATTTTTTTGATTTTGTTTGGTCATTTTCAATGGTATTCAATTATACATGACCCCATTTTGGCTTTTCTTGGCAAAAATACTAAAATGGATGACCATTTCCTTCTTACGCTCATTTAACAGATGAGGAAACTGAGGAAAACAAGGTTAAGTGACTTGCCCAGCATCACACAGCTGGTAAGTGTCTAAGGTCAGATTTGAATTTAGGAAGATGAGTATTCCTGACTCTAGGCCTGGCATTCTATCCACTTCACCACCTAGCTGCCTCTGTGGTACTTACCAATTTACTATATTATTGTTAGGCTGTGTCTCAAAGTGGTGAAATAATTTTATATCTCTATTATATCATAATTTGAAGATATGTTTTGAAATTTTTTTATGTGTTATGTCGTATGAAAAGGGGCATGGGCCCTTTAGAGAAAGTGATTATGTTGTAAGACAAAATTGTGAGGTAAAGGTGCCTAATATGGAATCTGTCAGTCTAAAAATATTTTTATGTATTTAAAAAAATTATAAGTATTTATTCTCTCTCTTCTCTCCCTGGACCCCCCCAAGCAATAAAAAGGAAAAGAATCAAGAAAACTTGCATGATGGAATGCATCATCCAGCAAAACAAATTCCCATATTGTTCATATAAAAAAATGTAAGTCTCATTCTGTATTTTAAGTATTTCACCTCTCTGGTAGTAGGTGGGTAGAATGTTTCTTCTTCAGTCCTCAGGAAAACTGATTTATCATTTTATTGATCCAAGGTCTAAATTCATTCAAAATTGATGGCTTCTCTAATATTGCTAGCATTGTATAAATTGTTCTCCTAGTTGTGCTCACTTCATTCTTCTCTCTATCACAGAAATATTCCCAGTTTCCTCTGAAACTGTCCATTTCATCATTTTTTATAATTCACTAATATTTCATCTAAATAACATAATCTAGCCATTCTCCAGTAGATGGGTGCCCCTTAGTTACAAGTCAGGGGCTACTACAAAAAGAGTTGCTATAATTATATTTGTATATATCAGTCCTTTTTCTTTTATTTTTTTATCATTTTAGGAGATAGACGTATAGTGGTGAATCAAAAAGTATAGACAATTTACTGATTTTGAGGGACACATTTCCAAATTACTTTCTCAAATGGCTGGACCAGTTCACAGCTTCATCAACATTGCTTTAGTGTACCTATTTTCCCATAGCCTCTCCAACACTCACCATTTTCCTCTTTTGCCAACTTTGTCAATCTGATGGGGGAATCGGGTAGGTAACAAACACTTGAACTGACACAGTGCAAAGCACCGGCGATGCAAAGACAGCCAAAAACATTTCCCCTATTTTTAAGGAGTTCACATTCTTTTAGGGAAGGTAACATACAAACAACAATGTGCAAGAGAGTGAGACAGACAGACAGAGAGAGACAGAGACAGACAGACAGACAGAAAGAGACAGACAGACAGACAGAGACTGAAACAGAGAGAAAGAGAAAGACAGACAGAGACAGAGACAGAGACAGAGACAGAGAGACAGAGAAAGACACAGAGAGAGAATGGAAGATGATCCCCAAGCAAAGTCACTGTGGATCAAGTACGGATGGGGCTAGGAAAGGCCTCCAGTAGAAGGTAAGAATTAAGTTAAAAATTAAGTTGAATCTTGAAGGAAGCAAGATAAGCCAGAAGATAGAGGTGAGGAAAGAAAGCACTGTAAGAAAAGGCCAATGAAATGGCATGGAGTGATGAGGTGTCCTGTGTAAGAAACAGTAAGAAAGTCATTGTTGCAAGATTGTAGAGGATGTGGAGGGGAGTAAAATATAAGCAGTTCGGAAAATCCATTGAAGAGCTTTAAAAGTAGAACAGAGGACTTTATATTTCATCCTGGAGGAAATAGAGAATCCAGACAGTACTGAACCAGGTTGGAGTGGTAGGGTATGAGACACAGTCAGATGTGTGTTTTTTAAAAAATAATTTTGTAGCTGATGGGAAGATGGATTGTCATGGGGAAACCTGAGGCAGAGGTTTGAACCAGAATACTGTTGCAGAGTCCAGGTGTGGGCTAATAAGAGCCTATATACCAAGGTCATGTCTATGAGAATGGAGAGGAGGGGACAAAATGAGAGATGCTGAGAGTTTCTATCCAATGAGATTACTGGTCAAGTTCCTAGCCCAAAGGATGGCTATGCCTAGATGGCTGTTTTCTTTAATATTTGGTTTTTAGGATCTCCTTATCCTTAGGGTTTTTTTTTCTCATAAAGAGTTCTATTTTTTTTAACCCCTAATTTCTGTGTATTGGCTCCTAGGTGGAAGAGTGGTAAGGGTGGGCAATGGGGATTAAGTGACTTGCCCAGGGTCACCCAGCTGGGAAGTGTCTGAGGCTGGATTTAAACCTAGGACCTCCCATCTCTAGGCGTAATTCTCAATCCACTGAGCTACCCAGCTGCCCCCAAAGAGTTCTATTTTTAAAAAATATAATTGAATCAAAAAGACATGAGCTGGGTAGCTCAGTGGAGTGAGAGTCAGGCCTAGAGACAGGAGGTCCTAGGTTCAAACCCGGCCTCAGCCACTTCCCAGCTGTGTGACCCTGGGCAGGTCACTTGACCCCCATTGCCCACCCTTACCAGTCTTTCACCTATGAGACAATACACCGAAGTACAAGGGTTTAAAAAAAAAAAAGACATGATATCTCTCCTTCAGTTAAGCACCTTACGAAGACTCTCTATAGTCCTACAATAAGGCTATAAATAAGATATCACTGCTATGATGAGGCTCCAAAAAAATCCAACCTTCCATTGTCAGTTCAGTCTGTGAAGGAAATATTACAAATCTGGTTCTTATAAGCATATCTCTCAAGTAGAGGTGCATAGAAAATGGGCTCTCACTTACCCATGTTTTATGCATACCTGTGGTATCTCCTTGCATTTGTATTCATCCTTTCTTTCTCCTCACTTTTAGAATGTACTGCTCAGTCATTCATCCAGCCCCCTAACAAATATTCTCCACCTACCTGTTTGCCAGCTCTTTCTTACATTTATGAGACAAGGCTGGGATTGGATTTGAAAAGTCTGCTCAGTAACTCTATGACAAGTTTTGATAATGCAGTCATTGTCCTCTTTGGTTGGCCCAGTTCCAGCCATTGTCCAACAACAGTTCCAGGTCAGAGGAATCCTTCACCCCTCCATCTTATCTGAGGGCACTCAAAAACTTGGTGCCATATAAATTCTAAAGGCTTCTCAAATTTGGCAGTGAGAACAAAGTTGCATCTACACCTCGGAAAATAAGCTTCTTTAGCCTTCTCATAGACAAAATGTCCCCCACAAGATAAAATTTTCAAGAAATCAGAGAACAACAAAGAAAAAATAGTTCAGACTCATCACCAAACCACAAATTATTATCTATTGAGTTAGAAATTCACTAACCAATAAAGCAACATTTTGCAGTTTTTAACAACAGATACATCTTTATTTCCTTCTTCTTCAGCAAACCTACCTGGAATGTTACAACAAGTTTTATTAAATGCCCACTCTCTGCCAGGTTCTATGTCAAGCCTAGAGACACAAAGACAAATACAAAGCAGCTCCTTCTCTTAAAAGAATTTACTTTGTACAATATGTACACATAGATGTTAAATATGATATATAAGCAAATTAAACACAAAGTAACTGGCAGGAGGAGGAATCACTAACAACTGTGCGGGGTGGGTGGAGCAGGAATCAAGAGAAGCCTCACATAGGAAGAAGATAACTGGACTTTTGGATTGATATTTGTGGCCCCAAGTTAAAAACTCAGAAAGGGCCTTCCTTACTTTTAGTTAATTACAAAATAATCAAAACTCCAACCTGCCTGTGGAGAGAGAAATGGGAGGCAGCTGGCAGGGACTGGTTCCCTTGCTGTGACTCAAGCTTGCTTTTTTAAATTAACTTCTGTACTTTCCTTTAGTGTCTACAGGTCACCTAAGGAGCTAAACCTTTAGCAAGCTGTGTAACTGGGCTTCATCCTTTCCTGAAATCAATCAATGTAAGTTTGTTGGTTGATCGATTGACTGATCACAGGAGGTACCCATTTGCCAAAGACCAGAAATGGGGATTTGGTCAACTCTAGTTGTTAACTTCTTCCTATTTTCACTAAAATAGAAATGAGAAAGAAATGGTTTGGTGAAATTTCTCTTACAACCATAGACTAAAGGCTCATGGGAAGAAATTGATGTGACTAATAGCTGCAATAATCCTTCTAATAAATAAGCCTTTGAAAGCAATTAAGAAGAATTGAGCCATTTATTCTGAAGACTTTCTTCAGTTAGGGATTCCCCTTATATATTATCTCCACAAGGACTAACTAGACAACCCCTCCACCAACAAATCATAGGCTCAGAGATTTAGAGCTGAAAGGGAACTTAGAGCTCATTGAGTCCAACTACTCCATTTTTCAAATGAGGAAATTAAGGCTTGAGAGATTAAAAGTAGTTTACCCAAGGTCACTGTTAATGTAATGGTAGAGGGAGTGTTCAAAGCAATTAAATAAATGCCAGATCCAAATATAATCTTTTAGCTTCTGTGGTATACTAATTACTTAACCATCTATTGAATACCTGATCAAATTTGTATTTAAAAGTCTGTTGGGGTTATAATCAAAAAGACTGTATTAGTTTTTAAAAAATTTTTAATGTCAAAGAAACTATTTTTCAAATAGGATAATGGTTGTATTCATTGATGGATACAATTAAAATTGTAAAGTAGCTTCCTAAAAACCAAACATTTTTTCTGTTCTCAAGCAAATCCTTCAGAATTCCCACTGCAGAGCAAAATTCTATTTAAAAGGTAAATGACAAAATTTGAAAACAAAAGTAGACATATCTCCTGGACCTATGTTAGGATCTCACCAGGATCCATTGCTAATACCCTGCTTCTGCAGTTGTCATGATTATTCTCTGAAGAGCATAGACCAGTTCCATTGGGCTTGGTTTAAAAAACCTTGGAATGTGGACAAGACTTGGTTTGAAAAGGGATCAAGGGGCAGCTAGGCTGCTTAGTGAAAAGAATGCCAGAACTAGAGTCAAAAGGACTTGGGTTCAAATATGCCCTCAGGCACTATCTAGTCACTTAACCCTAATTGTCTAGCTCTTAGCATTCTTCCATCTTAGAATACATACTAGACAGAGTGTTTCCTTTTGTTTTAAAGAAAAGGGACCAAGTCTTCTTGACACTGTTGCATGCCTCTAATAACTATTTGCCGTGGCCTGGCTTTTCTAACTTCGAAATATCCCACATTCTGTTTGTCACTATGGACTGCTGGCCTCCTCTGATTCCTAATATCTATACTTGGCTGAGTTCTGAGCTCATATTGGACTTCCTAGCCCAAGTCCTTGTCCAGGACTGGTAAGTCCCTAGTCAGGTCCTATCAGGGACAAATTTATCCTGAAACCATATAGAAAAGAGAGTTTCTATAAAGGTAAATGGTTAGATAATCAACATTTCAAAGGACCATGATAATACTCAACTTACTTTGATCTCAGGCAAATCAGATGAAAAATGGTGTATAATCAAACCAGTATGCCTCAGATTCAA
Source organism: Gracilinanus agilis (assembly GCF_016433145.1). Taxonomy (NCBI): domain Eukaryota; kingdom Metazoa; phylum Chordata; class Mammalia; order Didelphimorphia; family Didelphidae; genus Gracilinanus; species Gracilinanus agilis. The sequence goes on from NC_058133.1 coordinate 120,832,205, forward strand.
AACTATTCTAGAATCTGAGGTAGGCCTTGGTGGAAAGGACTTTCATTTTTACAGAAAAAGGAAGATGAAATTTATTTTAGACACTTGAGTACATAAAACACCAGACTTAGCTCTGCATTTTTCTCTCTGGTCTGAGGGAAACAGAGAGAAACAAAGTCGCTTCAGAGCTTCTATTCAGCTGTTAGAGAAGAAATAGGCAAGTGAAATTTATCATTTCCTTAAAATTGGATGGGGAAGGAAAAAATAATGCAGACACAGAATTAGTGAATGTGGTAAATACAACCATTCGGAAACTTTGATTTCCCTGGCAATTCTCTATATTTTTCATGGAAATATCCTGTACATTGGAAAGGATGTTATTACTGTGATTTCCTTAGATCTCTCCCTGATTCTGGTTAGTCTCTCAGAACCTCTTCAGTCCCCAGCACCCCAAACGTTTTAGCAGGGACTAAATGCATGTTTGTGTGTTCTGCTAGCCATATGGTCATAATGCAACACAAATAAAACAAAACTACAATAAATACAATAAAACTTTATTTTAAATGTAAAAACCCTTCTTTGCTCTCAGGCAGAACAAAACAGACAGCCACAGTACTTGGCTTAAGGGCCATAGTTTGCCTACTCCTGGGTTATATAACTGACAGTGAACCCTCTGACAAAAGAAGGTCACAGAAGTACACAGCTGTAACTGACCTTATAACACAGATTCATTACTATCAAACCATTCTATGTTCTCTGTGCCTGAGACCTCAAGCATGATCTAGTTCACAAGATTTCCCAAGGATTATATGCAGGTAACACAAAGTAAAGGCCAGCCAGAAGCATCAGACCCCTGGAGCCTCACTGCTCTGCCACAAAGAGGTCTCATTTGGCTCAGTCTATTACCTTCCTTCCAATTTTCTCAGCTCTAAGATAGCAGCATAATAGGCTAACTCCCTAACCCATACAAAAACCAATCGAAAAACCTCCTTCTCCTAGCTTTTATTTACTGGCTATCTATAGAAAGGGGGAGAAACTGGAAATGGGCAAAATAGGGGGAAGATAGGAAAGAGAAGGAATAGAAAAATAGAGAAAGAAGAGGAGAAAGAAAGGGGGAAAGGAGAGAGAAGAGAGAAGGAAAAGGGAAGAAGAGAAGAAAACAACTGCTGCAAATTAACTATCCTGATTGTAAAGTAAGCATCATTGTTCATTGAAAAGTCAAAAGACTGTAAAACCTGGATCCACTTGTTAACCCATTGTTCTATGGTGAGGAGAAGGGACACATTGAAGCTCAATTCAAAACAACTCAAAGAAATTGGACAGCTGGTGAAGAACAAAGAGGAATGATACTGGTGGTGCAGCCATCCTAAATGGCATGAGTCACCTTTGGCAAAAGCATCATCTAACCACTAGCCTGAAAAGCAGAGCCACAAAAAGTGAGCAGCTCTAAAACTACCTATTCCAGCTGCAAGCCCCCAAACCTCAGAAACACAGGCACAGTCTGCAAATGAAGGCTAAAAGAGTCAGAAGTTTGAAGCCTGGCTTTGCCACATGTTGTCTATGTGATGGTGGATAAGTGACTTTATCTCTCTTATCTGTAAAATAAGAATGTTGAACTAGACATTAAAATCTCTTCTAGCTTAAGATATGATCCGAGCCCAACTCTGAGCAGCTAAATGGCACAGTGGATCGAGCTCTGGGTCTGGAGTTCAGGAAGACTTAAGCTCAAATCTGGCCTCTGATACTTAAAGTGAGTGGAAGTCATTTAATCCTTGCATGCCTCTGTTTCCTCATCTGGAAAATGAATTGGAGAAGGAAATGGCAAACCACCCCAGTCCCTTTGCCAAGGAAAACCTCAAATGGGGTCATGAAGAATCGGACATGACTGAAATGAATAAACGGCATATCCAAACTCCACATGAATTATTACTTTCAATGAAGTTAATGGAAGCTAATTGGAAACTAATCAAATGGGCACTGTTGCACCTAGGCAAACGCTGCTTCAAGATAAAGGAAGTAGGGTTTAGCAACGGGAGTGGTTAGCTATCAGTAAGAGTTCTTAAACAATGAACCAGGTTAATGAGGAAAGTTGGGCTTTTTTTCCTCCAGATGTCTATCTATATAAGGTTAAATCTTCCTCTCCTCTGGAAAGCCTTCTTGGATAATTCTAATGCCTATCTACCTCTCTCTTTTTCTGAATTCCTATAGCATTTTTGCCACAAAGTTAAGCAATTCTGTCTAATTGGGCTTTTGAGGGGGGTGTAATGTTTTTGTTTTGTCTACCTATTTCATGTGAATATCTTGTCTTCCTCCCTTTCCCAATGGAGTTTTTCTTGAGAACAATTATAGCACCATACTTCTCTTATGCTCCTTTCTTCATCCCCTACTCACCCACATACCCAGTATCTAACATAGTACCGGGCACTATCATCTCATAGGTATTCTTAAATACCTACTATGTGCAAGACCTCTAACACTGTATTTTTACAAGATACTATGTGCCTTCCTAAGTGAGGATAACAACACTAGAGATACTATGTTGGAGATACAAAGGAAAAAAATTTAAACTTTCTCTTCCCTGAAGTAGCTATATTCTACTGAAACATTGTTAGGCCCCTAGTGTTTAGATCCCGAGACAGGAAGACTCATCTTCCTGAATTCAAATGTGACCTCAGACACCTACTAGCTGTGTGTCCCTGGGAAAGTCACTTAACTCTGTTTGCCTCTGTTTCCTTATCTGTAAAATGAGCTGGAGAAGGAAATGGCAAACCACTTAGTACCTCTGCCAAAAAAAACAAAAAAAAAAACAAAAAAAAAACCCCTCAAATGGGATCCCAAAGAATTGGACATGACTAAACAAAATACTGGAACACTGCTAAGTGTTTAATAAATATATATTTATTTAAATTGACTTGACTGTGACATACATCTATTTTTTAGATATATCCTCCTATCTGGAAGCAGGATAAAGAGCGCTGGTAAGTCCCAGATGCATCTACATCTGTGCCCAAATGATCCCAGCTCTACACATTATGAGCTTGGATCCTAGTCCCTTGTGGAACTCAAGTATTTTCCCTATAGTCATTTTAAATTTAGCAGGATCTCACAGAACCTCAGGTTCTGTTCTTTTTACTTTTATATGATGCTAGGTTTAACATTGCAACCCCCCCCCCCACCGTAGTACCTAGCACAATGTAATACTCTGTACCCTGAGGGCATTCAATAGACATTTGAAGTTAATGACAATGACACATGGAGAAAAGTATGAGAAATGTGTCCTTAGCTGTCATTGAAATGTATATTTAAAAAAAATTAGAAATAAATTAACGAAAATCCTGCCTGCTGTTCTCTGCAGCAGATGAATGCTGCCTACTTCCCAAAATTCTTCATAAACACTTCTGCTCAGTTGCATTCAACTGCCATATATTTCACTAAACCTAAAATTAAATATGAAATTAGAGAAGGAGGGGGTTATGTGGATTTTAAAAGCGATTTGCATTTTCTGCCTATAATAATAAATCTTTCACCCTTAAATGCTTGAGTTTAATAATACTCTCCCTCCTTAAAAAGAATCCCAAAGAGTTTTCATTCAAATTCTATTCTTCTAGCACAACTTTGATTTCTTTGGACTCCAAAATTTTTTTTTTACATCTTTTCCTGTACTGCCCTCAGCCTTCATTTCTTCCATCCACAGAGCACAAGCCTCTCAATATGTGCTTCTTTTGAAGTATGGGTCAGGCAGGAAAAGACTTGCATTGCTTAGCAGGAAACTGCTGGAATCATCTTCCTCCTCTTTCCCTAATTCCCCCCATGGAAAATCCAGCAAAGTTGTGACAAAGAGATTGTGAATGATGGATTTCACTGGGGGAAAAGGAAAAGCTATTGATGGTGTAAAGGTGGAATGCTGCTGGATCTAGTAATATTCAGAACAGTCCCATTTTGCCCTCAGGAGTAATTAAGTACAATGACAGTATGTCAGTCTGCAACCTTGATGTTTAAGGGAATTAGAAAGAGTCTCCCCTCATGATTACCAAAAGATCTCAATTTTAGTAACTAGGTTCCTGTTTTGTACCTTAATGCCTGGCCTAATTCCATGGGTGGGATCCTACTTCCTCTGAGATGAGAATCCTGCCTTCATTCCAATCCACCCAAGGACTGAAGATCTGCCTTTAAATCTAAGTTCCTGGGGGCAGCTGGGTAGCTCAGTGGATTGAGAGTCAGGCCTAGAGGCAGGAGGTCCTAGGTTCAAATCCGGCCTCAGCCACTTCCCAGCTGTGTGACCCTGGGCAAGTCACTTGACCCCCATTGCCCACCCTTACCACTCTTCCACCTATGAGACAATACACCAAAGTTAAGGGTTTAAAAAAAAAAAATCTAAGTTCCTAAATTGTTTGCATTGCTTTCTGCTGACAGAGCTCCAGAATTCCAACTGTCTGAATGTCTGTTTATGTAGACCTCTGGTTATCTAAATGTCTTGTATCTATAGGTCTGCCTTATTTCTAATCTCCCACAATCCCAGAATGGCTTATCCCACTATTAGCCTTGGATTTGGTAGGTTGCATCTAGACTACCAAGAAAAATTTGGCAAGTACAATAATTTAAGAGGTTTTTCCCTTGGGAGTTGAGGAATGAAGGAAACCTGTAGAACTTTTATTTTTTGGTAGTTTTCTGGTCTACACAAGTGCCATCCAGGTGGATTTTGTCACCATTCAAGGTGGATTAGAAATAGCATTCTCTGATCCCTTGGCTCTTTAATTGGCTTTATTCCTATATATCAAAATGGGTTCTGAAGGGAGGCTATATACAGTTAATTTATCAAGTTGTCTTAGAGTCATGATCTTGGAGTCATGAAGATTTAGGTACAAGTCTAGAATCTGATCATTACTGTATAACCCTGGACAAAGCAGTTAACTTTTGTATCTAAGTTTCCTCTTCTCTACATGTGTGAATGTGTTAAGGCTCATTTGAGATAATTGTCTGAAGTAAATTTCTTTCCTGTGTCACTCTCTTGATGTCACCTGGAGGCCAGATACCACTGAGTAAATTGAGATATAGACCAGCACAGAAAAGGAAAGCTGAGTCATAAGACAGAAAACATACCTGAGTCCCCAAGCCTGCTTCTTCTCTCCCCCAACCCCCAGCTCAGATAAAATAGAAAACCATGATTGGCTCTTGGGACATCACTGGTTAGTGCAGGGGTCGGCAACGTATGGCTCTCGAGCCATATCTGGCTCTTTTGAGGGCCAGATATGGCTCTTTCTGCAGGAGCCATAAAGTCAATTTTTTTTCAGGCACTGTTACAGGATAGCGCACTGTGAGAACTGTACGGCTCTCACGAAATTACATTTTAAAAAATGTGGCATTTATGGCTCTTACAGCCAAAAAAAATTGCAGAACCCTGGGTTAGTAGATGGAGATCAGGCTGAATAAATTGAGTCAAGGGAGTCTAGACTTCCTTGTTTCCTGGTCACTGCTCTCCTCAGTGTCAGCATCATAGGGGGATCCAAATGGTGGCCACAGATTAGAAAAGCTAAGTACCTCTCTCCTATTTTTCTGTTTTCTTCCTCCTCCTACTTTTGATTTAATAAAATTATTAATCTACAGCCAGTCTCATAAATTTAATTCTTATAGTATGAAAAGAAACAGACTTTAAAATTTAATAAATGGGAGTTATCATTACTAACTAGCTATCTTGGATGATTAGAATTTGCTTCCTTGATATAAGAGGGATGGCCCATGAGCTTGCTATTATAGAACACCATGATTTTAGGTAGTTAGCTATAGAAGTGTCAGGATACCTTTTACTATAATGAGAAATGCCAGGAAATAAAAACCAAATCAAATCAGTCTTTAGGTCTTTAAATCAATCTCTAATATAAAGAGTAGCCCTGTCGTCCAATCACATCAACAGAATATAAGTAAAAGAAGTACTAGAATCATGTGGTTCACTAACAATATGTTCCAATTTAAGAATACCTAAAGGAAACATGTTATAATTTGAAGTCAGAAAGCAGGTTTGAATTTCACTTCTATTGCTGCTGACATGAAACTGGGCAAGTCACAGTTTTTGGGGTCTTTGGTTTAGTCATTGGTAAAATGAGAGAGGGAGTTAATTTCATTTTAACAAGTATTTATTAAACACCCATGATATATAAAATATTGTGCTAGGCAAAGCTGATACAAAGATAAAAAATGCTAAAGGATATGTCAAGGAGCTCACATACTTCTGGGATTTATATAACAAGTACAGAGTAGCTGATCGCTATAGAGGAAAGAAATGTGGATGACAACAGTAGAGACCTGGGTTTGAACCCCAGCTGTGGCATTTAAGTTACTATGCCTATATACAAGTCACTTAAACTTTCTAAGCCTCAGTTTCCCTATCTTTAAAAGGGGAGTAATAATATTTTTGCTTTGGTAGAGAATGCATCATTTGGAATAAAGTCCTGAAAACTTGGAGTTACTATCTCCATGGGGACTTCCAGTAGCGGAAAACATTCTGGTAAGCTTTAGTGCCAGCAAAGAATGCTTTGACTTGCAGATGTGACACAAGATTAGCAATGCACATAAAATTTGAGGGAAAAGAGGAAGAAACAGTGGTCTGGAATACAATATAATCATGTATGTCTCCTGCTGCTTATCAGCATTAGATTTCCAACAGTCAGGTGGAGGTTACTAGAATATTAGCCTTTGGCTTATTTAAGCAGCTCCCTCTTCCATGCTCATGTTTCCAGAATAGACAGGTGCATGAGCCAGATTAATGCACGGCAGAGTTTCTAGGACCCCAAAGCCAGTGATCCTGCTTCACTGATTGTTCAAGCAGCTGCAACCAAGAAAATCATAGAAAATCTCATGTGTGGCAAACTGTTGTGAGTTAAACTGCCTGGGTCCTGCTCCCATTTGGATGGGAGACAAGAGATTTATGAAAAGATCCTGAACTTCCAGTTTGGCTCTCCCGCAGTTTGAGTGACTCAAAAGAGTGAACATGAGCTTCAGTCTGAAAGGAAGGTTTTGCCTTGGGGTTTGCAGCTGGGAAGTGATTGGAACATTGTATTCTATAATACATCTTTCTGATGCTTCTTGATTTTACCCTGATTTTACTAATCTAATTAAACTGTTTAGTTCACTATGCACTTGATGTCTTTGTGAATTTTAACATCCTGGATCTACCAGAGAGAGGGGATGTAATGAGTCAATGATGGATTAGTAACTCAAGATTAAACTCTAGGATGTAACAAAATGCCTTGAGCCTGCAGTAGTCTCCATGCCATCAGAGCCATTGGCTTATTATTTCTATGGGTCTATCATATGCCACATATGAGGAAGAGTAAGACATTTCTTATACTTGTTGTAGGTTATTCACAGGTTTATTTATTCAAAGGAAAATTCTTTGAAAACTTTAGCACATTCTGTAAAACTGAGTTGCTGTTATTACCATCACCATGAAGCAGGATTCTATAGTGGAAAGAGCACTGGGTTTGGGTCTTAATGTAGTTTGAGTGAAGTTTGGGACTCCAGGGTTCTGTACAAGGAACAAGGAAAATGCCACAAGACAATACATGATTTGGGAGTCAGCAGAGAGAAAGTAAAGCCAGCCAACTTTCTTGAGGGGGAAATATTCATAATGCAAGGTGGAGTAGGGCAGTCAAAGGAATGGAAAAGATAAGGTCTTTCTGGGATGCCCAGTAGAAGGGAGCACCCAAACTGATAAAGCCCATTGAGTTTGTATAGAGGTCTTCTCTGGGCCAAGCAGGACTGGCATTGAAGAGAGAAAGGGAAATTGGACCTGGCCTGCAGGTTAAAGTTCAGAGACTGATGATGATTCATGGTGAAAGGAGGGAGGGACTTGTCAAGGGAAATGAAAACTAGTTGGTATACAAATTCCCCTATTGGTAGAAAAGAGGAAATCTTTTGACCTCTTCCAAAGGCCTTTCTTTGTTCTGTTGGCTCAAGGTATTCAGGCTTGCTGGAGCTTCTTCCCTTTGCTCAGTGGAAGGGAAATACTGAGAACCTTAGACTGTAATTAGGGAACATAAGTTCTACTTCTGGCTCTACGACTCACAACTATATGAATGACCTTCATAGCATCACCTCAACTCTCAAGACAATAGTCTCATTATATGTGGGTAATAGTCTTTCAGGAAAAGCTTGAACATGGCTCTCTTTGCCTTAGAAAAGAAGGCCTAAGCCACAAAAGGTCTTGAGAGTTGTATTAATTCCTGAAAAAGAAAAGACAAAACTAATCTGAAACCTGGACTAAAAGGTGTTATTACCTGTGCAGGAGGAGTTTTAAAATTCTCTTGAAAGGAAGAGAGGAAAGGACAGGAGATGATGAGATAAGTGAGGACAAGGCTTTCCCTTGACACAACACTTGCAGTTTCTTTCCTCAAACTTACACCTGTAAGGGAAACCATAGGAGGTGAAAGTTAAAAGGATGAGCAGTTCTAAAAAGAAAAAAGAAAAAAACAGATATAGAGAAACTAGCAATCTTCCCCCTGCCCTTACTTCAACTGGATATTCCTGACACCCACTCCCAATCAGGTTCTTTTCATTCTGTTAAAAATATCATTTAGCTGAGCTGGCCTTAGTTCTCATAAACGCCTGTGCTTAAGCCACCCTCTGAAACACCACCCACCCATCCCATCTCTTGAATTTCCCTTTTGTTGGCATCCTGAAAGTGCAGGGGAGCTTTGGGGTCACCCAGGAGAGAGTGATCTTTCTTAGCCAAAGGTTGGGATACCGACCTACTCTTAGAGTTCTTGCTTTCTAATGAGGAGAATTATCACAAAGAATTCATGCTTCATAACTACCTTTCCAAGGACAGAATAACTACCAATTGAGAACCTTTAAAAATCTAACTTGTTATGACCCCTAGTGGTTACATGTGAAATGATGGGGCTGGATTTAAGGACCTCTAAGGTTCTTGCCAGTTATAAATATATTATTTTAAGAATAATATAAGGTTGAAGAGTGACAAATCAAAGGAGAAACCCAGAAAAACTGGCCTAAACTTTAGGAGAAAGAGAATGCTTTTAGTGCCTGGAATGCTTTACAGAGATGGCCCCTGAGCTGAATTTTGAGAGAAGAGAATGCTTTTGAAAGGAAAGGATAAAGTGGGAGTATATTCTAAGCATATGAATAGTCTACACAAATGCATGGAAGCAGAAGATGATATTTTGAGATCTGTTATATGCTAGGAGTCAATTTTGGCTGGAATATAGAGTACATGAAAAGGAATTATATAAAATGTCAGGAAGTAGATGAAGAAACGGATTGTGAAAGACCTTTAATGCTTGGCTATGGAGCTTATATTTTATTCTATAGGACATAGAGTTAGTTATTTAATGTCTTTGAGCAGAAGAGTGACATCATCAGACCTGTTCCTCTAGGAAGATTTATTTGGCAATAACAAGAAGGAAGAAAGACTAGTTAATAGGATATTTCAATAATCTTGGTGAGAATTGATGAGAGCCTTAACCATAGTTCTAATATAGTGATAGTGTCTCAGTAAGTGAGGAAAATGAATGAATAAAAAGTAAAGAAAGGCATTTATGAAACAATTATTATATGCCAAACACTTCTGGGGATAAAAATGCAAAAGAAAGCTATCACTTCCTTCAAGGAGCTTACACTAATGTATAAAAAGAAAACAAAATCCCTTCCACATCCTGGGCTTTCCTCATTTTGGTTTTTATATATTGCAAGCCAGAATAAAAAATGTAATGGAAATTTTGGGGGAGTTTAGTGGAAGCTACAGATTACAGCGAAAGGCCAGCAGATGACACAGGAAAAGCTTAGAAACTCAGAAATATATACTTAACCCAAAATTTATAATAAAGTACTGCAAATACCCGATAAAAGAAAAAGAAAAAAATTCAGACTTCTTCTCTGGTAGGAAGGGAGGGCCAAAAATTTTACATAGATTTTCCAGATTGTGTGGGGACTCCAAGCCCCTAACTCCTACAATGTAGAGAGGATAACTATACAAGGAAGTGGTAGCCAGAGAAGAGGGCTTTGATTTAGGAAGTTTGAAGGACGGCAAATAGTGTCATGGGAGAAATAATTGACGTGTTTTTTTTCCAGAATCAAAGGCATTATTAATTTGGATACTGTTCCCAGAGCAAGAAGTAGAAGTAAAGAAGAGAAAGTTGGGAAAGTAGAGTGGATGGCAAAGTGATGGCCAGAATAGCTGACATCCTTTCCAACTCTAAAATTTTGGGAAGATTCTTGTGTAAGTCTAGCTCAGGAGAATATTCGATTCTAAGTCATTTTGCCATGAAGCTAGTGAATTTAACTCTTAATCCAGTGAATATAGATGGTTATTCTCTGATCCCAACTTCAAAATGTAGATGAATAGAATCATTTCATCTTCTTGACATAAAGACTGAAGATTTTTGTTCAAGTTTCACTTTTGATTTTCCAGAAATGGAAAGATTCCATTAACCCTATGAAGGGGTAAAAGGTTGGTTTGCCTTCCTTCCCATCATCCCTTCATCTCCCTCCAACCCCAACCCCAGGATACCCCAACCCCAGGATACAGCAATAGTTTTGGTTGGTTTCTTTCAAAGGTTTGCCTTCAAGATTCTGGCTGCATATTTAAGGTTTTGATTTGTCAAATATCTATGTGACAAAGGTTGGGGGATATGGAAGTGAGAAAAGTGACAATGGAGACAAATGGAGTATAGAGTCTTGCTGAAATTTTTTGGTTGTTTTTCTACATCATTCTTATTTCATGTATAAAGAATATAAGGATACTATCAAAAAATGTTCCCTTGATAAAGAAGATTGCATAGTCATACAGGAAGCAAAAATAACAACAGATTAAAAGCACAGGTATTCTATTGTTATCATCATGATGACAAGAGAAGTGAGGATAGCTCTCACCTTATCATATGAGCCTTTTGTGAAGAGCTTAAGGTATGACATGAAAATTAGGCACGTATAGGCAGGTTGCAATATGCATTATTGTAGAGAGCATCTACAATGATAAGATCAAAGATCCATTTGAGGGTTTCATTATTTCCATAGCATGAAAACCCATAATGGTTCTCTCTCTCCACTGAGTTCACAATAGTGTCAAGCCACAAGAATTTCAAGTTTTTTGCCTGAAAAGAAAGAGGAGGCCAAAAAACTTCAGACAACCAGAGAAGTTTTACCTACTTCATGCAAACAATTCAAGGCCTTTCCCTTCTAAACTATTATAAATATATATAAAATTTAAAACTGCAAGGACTCAATGTTTAGTTCTTCCTTCATTTTTTTTAAACCTTTAACTTCAGTGTATTGTCTCATAGGTGGAAGAGTGGTAAGGGTGGGCAACGGGGGTCAAGTGACTTGCCCAGGGTCACACAGCTGGGAAGTGGCTGAGGCCAGATTTGAACCTAGGACCTCCTGTCTCTAGGCCTGACTCTCACTCCACTGAGCTACCTAGCTGCCCCCTCTTCCTTTATTTTATGATTTAACGAAACAACTAAGCATAACTAGGAGGGGGCACCTCATGGTTTTGCTTAAAGGTGGTGAATCTAGAAAGTGCTGAAAGTACGTTGGCTCCTAAAAACAACAAATTTTAGCCTTGAGCTAGAAAAAGAGAGAAAATAATTTAAAATCAGAAACCACCAGTTATAAATTTTACTCCAGCACAGCTCTAATCCCTCCCCCAATAGGTCACTGAGGTGGGGATGAGAGGGATGTGTCACATTTCATGCTGCTTATACAGGGTATAGTTTGTGCCACTGAAAACACAAAACCTGCCAGTTACAGCTTTCTGGCCTGGAAAAATCACTTGTGTGCTACCTTCCAATACTTTGCTGGCTTTTACCCTCCTTGTTAGTGAGATGTTTGCTGAAGACTGACAAGAGGAGCTACAAAAGTGCTCTCAGGAGGCACCAAACACTGTGTATTTTACAGTTCTTTAATTCTGCCTTATTATCCTCTGTTCCTACAATGGAGGTCTTTGACTGCTACTTTCATCATGCTATCAGGCTTCCTTTTGATGCCTAAATTAATACTAATGGGAAGCTCTCAGCTGTTTGCTTACTTACTTTTCTTCCCTGATCAGCTGCTCCCAGTTGAATTGCTCTGCCTTGGTCTAGCATTCCTTTTAAGGTTCCAGGTGTTTTTTGTTTTGTTTTGTTTTGTTTTTTAATGTCCAAATAGTTCACATTTTGGCTAGCGAATTTGAATCTGGATACTCTGGGGCAGGTTAGACATCTAAACTATCCCTAAATTCACCAGAGAATATCAACAGTTGTTTTTTTTAAGCCCTTACCTTCTAAAGCAGAAGAGTGGTAAGGGCTAGGCAATAGGAGTTAAGTGATTTGCCCAGGGTCACACAGCTAGGAAGTGTCTGAGGCCAGATCTATATAATTCCAGTTTAATTGTCATTTCTTCTCCAACCTCCCATCTTCTCTGTGGAGATTTAATCTTGGTCATCATTTCCAGAGTCAAGTAAAATCTTCTGATATTCAAAGGTCTTCATGATATGACCCCTTCCTTCCTTTCTAACCTTATTAAACCTTGTTCCCACTTAATTATAATTTTTGGATCCAGTGACACTGACCTCCTTGCTGTTCCTCAAACAAGACGATGCATCTCTTGGCTCTAGATATTTTCTCTGGCTATCCTGCATGCCTGAACTCTCTCTCCCATCAGGTTGGCCTGAGGTTCCCCTGGCTCTCTTCAAGTTACAGGTAAATTCCCACCTTCTGGAAGAAGCCTTTCCTAATTCCCCTTCAGACTAATCTCTTCCTTCTATTCATCATCTCCAATTTATCCTGTCTATATCATGATTGTACATAGCTGTTTTCATGTTGTCTACCCCAATCAATCTGCAACCTCCTTAAGAGAAGGGACTGTTTTTTTCACCTTTTGTTGTATCCTTGGAGTTTAATATGGTACCTGGCACACAGTAGGCCCTTAAAAATGCTTACTGACTGACTAAGCAAGATCAATCAGTAATACTTTCATCAACCAACTTTACTGAAAGTCAAATAATGACCACCAACATGATGTGATTGAGTACTTCAAGAATGCTTTACTGTCTGCAATCTATCTTACCTCCTATCCTGACCTGAAGTTTTACTCTTAGAGATTTATTCCTATTAATCATTTTAGTGATCAAGAGTGGACTATTAAAATAAAATAATATTGAAAAGACAAGAGATGAAGCTGGTTTTAAATACTAATATCATGGGGAATGAGTGAGGGAAGAATATGTCCTAACAAACATCTGAAACCAAAAAGGGAAGTTAGTTTTAAGTGGGAGGAGAATGCCTGCTCACTGCCTGATGCTGACCACTACCCACCATTCTCTAGGGGCAGGAAAATGGTATGAAGCTCATCTAATCTGATTAAGACAGGAGGAGACCACATTTTTCACTTGGTTTCCCATTTCCAGAAGACAATATGGGTGGGCTCTATAGCACATAAACAATGATTTTAGACCTCCAGACAGCCATGAACACTTCACACAATGACACAATGAGAGAAAACCTAGGCTAGGGCTTCGTTAGGTGCCCAGCCTCACTACTCCACTTAATTTTAACTAGTATTTCCTCTGCATTTTTTCCTTTCACTTTCAATTCATAGAATATGTCTATACCAGTGATGGGCAAACTACAGCTCACATGTGACCCCCTGAAGTGTTCTATCCATGAGACATTATTCCTAATCTGATGGATATAATGAGTAGGATACAGTACAATGAAACTTCAAAAGAGCTGCCTTAGAAACAGACTGACAAATGAGCATTTCCTTTCCTTTGGTCCCCCCTTTAAAAAATTTGCCCATTACTGGTCTATACAATCAGCTGTCATTTGGTCCAGCTATATGTGATAGTCCCATGCACTGGGATGGGAGCATTCCAGGGAAATCAGCCATCCATAGCATAATATATCTCTATGCTCCTCTGTTTGGTGTTCCGTAGTTCCCAATTCCATCTACTAGTTAAGTGAAGGTAAGAGGGAATTTTTGTGTTCTGCAAATTTCTCCTAGAACCAGACCCAATCCTTCCATTAAATACATAAGGAAAGAACGTCCAGCTTCCTTCTTGAAATAATTTTTGTTTTCTTCCTTCCCTCCCTAACAGATATCTATGGTTCAGGCTATATTTTAAGCACAAAAGGGCTTAGATCAAGAGGACCAGAGACTATCAGCCCATCAAAATTTATTGAATACCCAGAGGCACAAAAGGCTACAGAGAAATACAAAGGAAATGAGAACAAGACAGGATCATTGCCTTTACATAGTTTACATAGTATATAAGGGGGGGAAATGAATAAACATGCACATGATAGATTTTTAAATAAGCTAAAACACCTCCTATGTGCCAGATACTTTGCTAGGCTCTTGGGATACAAAGAGAAAAAAAACCACAATACTTTCCCTTAAGGACAGCTCAGCAAGCCCTCATACAAGAGGTGCTAGTCTCCCTGGATATAGACCTCATACATGCAAAGCAAACTATCATTATAGCATCAAAGAGACATAGTATTTTAGAACCATAGCTCTGGAGATCATCTACTTCAACTCTCTTATTTTACAAGTGAGGAAACTGAGGTCGAATTGTGTTATGTAACTTTCCCAAGTTCACAAAAGTATTAAGTAGAAAAATCTGAATTAAAAAAAATCTAAATTAAACCAAAGCCAGTGCTTATTTCCACCGTACTCTATTGCCTCTAAAACATAATTATTTTTCATGCAATTTATGAGCTAATAAAGATATATAGAAACACAGAGGTAACCATACATAAGTGGATTAGATGGGGAATGGAACAAAGTTTGACCTGAGGCCTAAGGAGTAAAAAGATATTTACAGATAAGAGGGATTAGAGAAGAACTTCAAGGAGGGGATGACATTGCAGTCAAGTTTTAAAGGAAAGGTAGGGATTCAACAGGTGATAAAGAAGAAGAGAACATTCCAGGCATCGGAAACAGCACATGAAAAAAAGCACCATGGCAGAGAACACAGGATGTGTCCAGGAAAAAAGAGAATAGTACCCTAGGACACTAAAAACATAGAGCAGAATAGTATGAAAAAGCACTGGTAATATTAAGATTATAGAGGTCCTTAAATATCAGGCAAAGGGATTTAAACTTTGCTTGGAAAGCAAGAGTCACTGAAGATTTTTTAGCAGGTCTCTGGGATATCTGTATGAAAGAATTAAATGAGGGGCAAAGTAGAAAGAGGTAACTTCAGGGGGCAGCTGGGTAGCTCAGTGGAGTGAGAGTCAGGCCTAGAGACAGGAGGTCCTAGGTTCAAACCCGGCCTCAGCCACTTCCCAGCTGTGTGACCCTGGGCAAGTCACTTGACGCTCATTGCCCACCCTTACCACTCTTCCACCTATGAGACAATACACCGAAGTACAAGGGTTAAAAAAAAAAAAAAAAGAAAGAAAGAGGTAACTTCATAAGAGGGCTATTATAATAGTCTAAGCATTTAATGATGGTCTATATTAGAAATATAAGGAATTTATTCTAAGATGTGATGAATAGAGCACTTTACTCAGAGAAAGGAAGATGAATTCAAATCCAGCCTCAGACACATAGTAGCTATGTGACTCTACACAAGTGATTTAACTTCTTTTGGCTTCAGTTTCTGCATCTGTAAAATGGGAATAAGAAGAATATTTACCCTACAGAATTTTTATGAGGATCAAATCATTTAACTCAAATGAATAAAGCATTTTACAAGTCTTAAAGTGCTCTTAAAATAGAAACTTTTTTTATTCCTACGTACCAGGCATTGCGCTAAATTAGAACGAGACCAGTGGCAATAAAGCAGAGAGAAGAGATGGGATACTGGGAAGTTAGAATGAACAAGGCCTAGTAATCTGTTGGATATGAGAAGTGATAAAATGGGAAGAATTAAAGATATACCAATTCAGTAAATATTTATTATTCCTTTTGATGTGTAAGAAATTCACTCTGTGAAACGTCCAGTTCATGTAACCGACAATGGAGTACCAGATCTTTTCTCTGACCTTTGTATCCTCTAAAGCTTTCTCTAAAACAGAAATGATGAACTAGAGATTCAGTAACTTTAGCTGTCTCCAAAGAACACCAAGAACCCAAAAGAAGGTAAAAACTCCATGAACAAATACCTAATTCAAAGTCACTCGGCACCCTTTCTCCGCCTGCACTAGTCATCCAAATTACAGGTTTACAATCAAATTCGAACCACCCCTCTCTTTCCAACGCCTGGAAATTCAAGCTCCAAAGTGCAGACATTTTCTGAGGCCATAATACCCAATGCCACAATAGTTTTCTGAGCTTCAACAGAGCTCCTCAGGAGAGCAGAGGAAGGGAAGAAATGAGGCAGGGCATGTGTCTGGGCTTATAAGAGAACTCAACCCCACATTCCACCCCACTCCCTCCAGAGTCTTAGAGAACCAAACTCCAAATGACAAATTTCAACCCAGGCTTGAATGGCAGCAATGTAGCAGCACTCTATACGGATGGGATGGAAAAATGAGGAATGGATGGAATGCGACAGGACACCATAAAGGAAGAATAGAGAAAGCACTCCATGGCCCTCCCCTAAGCTTGCTGTAAAGAGTTTAGCAACCAGCTGGGATCAGTTCTGTCTTCCTCCTCCCAAAAAAGTCAGTTGGGACAGAGGCTTAGGCTGGTAACCTGTGAATTGTATAGTATGGGAAGAGGTTGAGATGTGAAATGACTATAAGAGGGGACAGAGTTAGAAAGTAAGCAAAAGAAGAAAATAAACAAACAAAAAAGTTGGAAATTATCAAAAATATCAGGAGAAAGAAAATGCAAAGACCTTGAGCATAAGCAGATAAGACATCAATTGGCCTTAACAAGTACCTGGCAACATAGTAAGTGCTTAATAAATGTTGATTGATTAAAAGTAGAAGGAAATATGGCTTGTAGATCTAATAAACAGCTTTAGGCATGTATGAATAAATACTGCCAAGCAAGGGGAAAATGATTCAATACCTAATATGACAGAGGACCCTACAGATTTTGAGAACATTGAAATGCAATACATTCTTCCTGAGTGGTTTAGAAGGGAAATGAAAATTCTGAGAGCAAAATTTATGGCCCACACAGCAAAAATAATGGCAGAATAGAAGAAATTGAATTTGTGATGGCAAGACTCACTAAAGAAACAAAGGAGTAGACAAATGGCTTAGAATGTAAAGATACAGACGTGAAAAACAATCTGGAAAAAGAGAAGCTAAAAGCAATAATATTAAAAGAAAATCTCTCTATGAAGCAAATCATAATGATCTTAAAGATAGGATGTATACAATTATAGATCTCATAGAAATACAAGTGAAAAAATCCTGAACACCATAAAAAAAAAAACCCTTAAAGAAATAACATAAGAAAATTGCCTAGAACTGAACACAGAAAACAAAGCACCAATTGAAAGAATCCATAGATTGCCTCCAGGAAAACAAAAACAAAAACAAAAAATTCTAGGCCACAAACTGCAATAGGTATAGCAGTTAAATGTAACAAGTGGATTAAGAAATGGCCTATTCTTCAAGCTATGAAGACAAAGACCTTCAAATACAAAGGAAAGGAAATTTTAATAACACAAAATTATTCCGTACCTACCATAAAATGCAGGAGGGAAAGGAATAATGTGTTCTAAAGAGCAATGGAGTGAGATGTAGCACAAGGTGATCTAGTTCACAATTTTGAGCCTCTCAATAAAGGAAAAATGATAAATGATAAATAATAAAGAGGCATTTAAAACATTCTTAGAAAGAAAACCAAACTGATAGAGATTATTTGCTTCTCAAACACTCAGGATAAAAAAAAATGCAGAAGGGGAGAATGAATACAATAGCCAAGTACAACAACAAGAGAGTGATGTCATAAAGAACAATAAGAGACTTCTTTCTAAATGTAGGCCAGGACACAGGGATCAAAGTAGAAACTAAGTGGAGAAAATAGCAGAGAGGTGGATCTGGAACATTATGAACTGAACCTTGCAGAACCCCACTTACTGATGAATACTGATTTTTTTTTTGTGAGACTAAATTCCAAAGTGGGAGGGTACATGGAAGGGTGAAGGGAGGAGTGGGATAGGAAGGAATTTGTGATATGCCCTGGTCAAGTTGAGAACTAGTAGTGAGGGAAAGTAAAGCCTACAGTGAAGAAGGTGAGGGAGGGGAGGATGAATAAGAAAGAAGGAGACATTATTTGGTATTGGGAAGGGATTTCATTGATGAATACTCCTATGGCTAAAGAAATTCTGTGAAAAGAGATATAGACTTTGTACTGGATATTATCTTCAGGAATTTGATGCTTAAAGAGATGAGTCAAAAGAGATAAGGGGGTAATTACATTTTGTTAAAAGATACCAAAGACAATGAAGTAAAATAAATACTAAACATATATGTACCAAATAGTATCCAGTTTCTTTTTTTTTAATGCTTACCTTCCATCTTAGAATCAATACTGTATATTGGTTCCAAAGCAGAAGAGTGGTAACGACTAGGCAATGGGGGTTAATGACTTGCCCAGGGTCACATAGGAAGTGTCTGAGGCCAATCAATGGTGGATTGCATAATTAGATATGTGGTAGGGATCTTGCCATAGGGCAATATTCTCTCTTTCATCTGCAAAAATTGGCATTTTTCTGAAAGTGATATGACATGGAAAAGAGGTTCCAATGAGCAAACTCTAAAAAGCATTGGCAGAAACTTCTTAGAAGGTAGAGCCCCAAATGGGTACCTTGGAAATTTTGATTCCATCAGAATCCAGAGAATAAGGTTGTACTGGGTTAAGTAATGGGATCATGAACCAGAGAATGAAAATCTAGAGTAACAAAAAATAGAAGTTAAGGAAGCAGCTAGATGCCTCAGTAGATTGAGAGCCAGATGTGGAGATGGGAGGTCTTGGGTTCAAATCTGAACTCAGATACTTCTTAGATCTGTGACCTTGGGCAAGTCACTTAACCCCTACTGTCTTCCCCTTACCATTCTCCTGCCTTGGAACCAATACACAGTATTGATTCTAAGATGGAAATTAAGGTTTGTTTCTTTGTTTTTTAATGAAAGAAATGGAGGTTAGAAGATGAAAAGAATAGAGATAGGAGCCAAGATGGTAAAGTAAAGACAAGAATTCAGTGGAATTCTCCAAACATTCCTCTCTAAATAATTTTAAAATAATGTCTCAAGTTAAATTGTGGAGTGGCAGAGCCAACAAAAAATCAGAGTGAGACATTTTTCCAGCTCAAAATAACTTAGGAAGCCTGGGTTCAGTTAAAAGTTATGGGTTTTTTAGTTGGTATTAGAGAAGGAAGCACAGATGGAAATACAAAACACTAAACACTATTTAATGAAACTAGGGAAGGTGAGTTGGAGAGATTTTGACTACTGAATAAGACCCAACCAACTATTGGCTATATTGGGCTGGCTGGTTTCTCTATCTTCAGCTCAAACAGGAGTCTGGCTGAATCAGGGTGACTGGTAAGCCTATTGGAGATCAGGGGTTTTCTCATTCCACTGGAGACACTGGTCCAGATGAATCCTTGATGACACAGGAACAATCTCTTGAACAGTTAATAAATCCAAACTGAGAAGATAGACACACTTCAACTGGTCCCCCCAGATACAAGGTCTTGCTCTCCCTCAGTCAAGGCACTTAGTTGATTTAAAGTAACTGGTTTCCAAGAGACGGCAGGTTCACAGTTCACAAGCTTCAATCTCCAGCTCTGCTAGTTCCAACCTCTTCAAACTTGTTGCTTCATTCCTTCTAAGAATGTCCAGGTCAGCCAGCCAGCTCTCTGTCTTGCTGCTCACATATTCATATCTACCTTATCTATATGGTCTACCTTATATTTACCTACAACACTAGCACTTACCACTCTTCTGTCTTGGAACTGATATTAAGTGTTGATTCTAAGACAGAAGGCAAGAGTTTCATTTTTTTAATCAAATAACAGAAGTAGAAGAAAATTGAGAAAAGAAATGAAAATAGTGAAAGAAAATTCTGAAAAATCTCTACAGCTTAGCAAAAAAGGCATAAAAATAACCAAACAAAGTAATGCTTTGAAAACCAGAATTGGCCAAATGGTGAAAGAGACACAACCCCCCCTCCCCCAAAGAGAACTTCTTAAAAAGTAGAATTGGACAAATGGGGGTAAAATACAAAAGCTCACTGATGAAAATAAATTCTTAAAAAGTAGAATTGGGCAAGAAGAAGCTAATGACTCCATGAAATATCAAAAAGAAATAAAATAAAGTCAAAAGAATTAAAAAAATAGAAGAAACTGTGAAATATCTCATTGTAAAAACAACTGACCCAGAAAATAGATTGAGGGGAGATAATTTAAGTCTTATTGGACTACCTAAAACCCTTGATCAAAGAAAGAGCTTAGACATGGAAATGGGTCTAATTAAAAGAGATAAGGAGGAAATTACATTTTGTTAAAAGATACCAAAGACAATGAAATAAAATAAATACTAAAAATATATGCACCAAATAGTATCCAATTTCTTTTTTTTTTAATGCTTACCTTCCATCTTAGAATCAATATTGTATATTGGTTCCAAAGCAGAAGAGTGGTAAAGGCTAGGCAATAGAGGTTAATGACTTGCCCAGGGTCACACAGTTAGGAAATGTCTGAGGCCAGATTTGAACCCAGGATCTACCACCATCTCTAAGCCTGAATCTCAATCCACCAAACCTGCAGCATACAAATTCTTAAAGGAAAAGTTAAATGAGTTATAGGAATAAATAGACAATAAAATTAGTAGTAGGGGACTTCAAATTTCATCTTAAAAAACTAGATAAATCTAATCTTAAAATAAATGGAAAGAAGTTAAGGAGATGAATAGAATTTTAGAAAAGTTAGATATGCTAGTCCTCAGAGAAAACTGAATAAGATTAGAAAGACATATCACTTTTTCTGTATATGGCAGAAAGAAAATGCAGAAGGACAGAAATATTGAATACATCCTTTTAAGACCATGATGCAATAAAAATTATACTTTATAAATGGCTATGGAAAATAGATTAAAAATTAATTGAAAATTAAATAAATAATTTAATTCTAAAAGAGTAGGTCAAAGAACAAAGCATAGAAACAATAATTTAATTAAATTTAATTAAAGAGGACAACAATGAGACAACATGCCAGAATTTATGGGATACAGCCAAAACAGTACTTAGAGGGAAACTGATATCTCTAAAGGCTTACATAAAACTTTTTTAAAAACTAGAAAAGGAACAAATTAAAAATCACAATTAAATACCTAATTAGTTGTGAACTGATCCAATAGTTATGGAGAGCAATTTGGAACTATGCTAAAGGGCTATAAAATTGTGAATATTCTTTGATTAGGAATAAAACAACTAGGTTTGTTTCCTAAAGAGATTTTTTTAAGATGGGGAGAGGATCTATTTGTACAAAGATAACAGTTCTTTTTATGGTGGCAAAAATTCAGAAATTGAGGGGATTCCCCTGAATTAGGAAATGACTAAACAAGTTATGGTATATGATTATGATGGAATACACTTGTGCTATAAGAAATGATGAGCAGGAAGTCTTTAGAAAAAAACCCAGGAATATTTGTATGAACTGATTCAAAGTGAAGAAAGCAGAAACAGGAGAACATTATATATAGCAACAGGAATATTTTATGACAACCAAATGTGAATAATTTAGATATTGTGATCAATACAATGACCCAAGATAATTCCAAAGTACTTACTATGAAAAATGCTATTTACCTGTAGAGAAGGAATTGATGTAGTCAGAATGTAGATTAAAGTATAATTTTTAAACTTTCCTCATATTTCTTGGTTGTTGATTTTTTTAGTAACAGGGGTTATATGAAGCTATGTTTTACATGATTCAGAAGTATAATTAATATTGTATTTCTTGCCTTCATAGGTGGGTAGAGAAGATTTGGGAAAGATGGAAAGAATTCAGAACTCAAAATTTTTTTAAATAAATGTTAAAAATAAACAATAAATTTGAAAAAAGAACATGAGAAGAATTGAGAAGAAATTCTCTCTGGATAGAAAAGGATAGAAAAAAATTATTTTAACTAATGAGCAGGACTAGTTTAATGGGATAAAAGGGAAGGTGAATCTACTTGACAAAAAGAGGGGGTAAAAAAGGAAGACAGGAAGAAAGAAAGAAAGAAAGAAAGAAAGAAAGAAAGAAAGAAAGAAAGAAAGAAAGAAAGAAAGAAAGAAAGAAAGAAAGAAGGAAGGAAGGAAAAAGAAAGAAAAAGAGATTGAAAGAAGAGAAGAGAGGAGAGAAGAGAAGAGAAGAGAACTTAACAAGCAAAACTCCAGAGTTTCCCTTTGGTGAAAATGGGAGTGGATAAGAAGAAAGCCACTGGATATAGGGCCAAATTTTAAAAGATTAAGCTAAAATAATTGATGAGACATAATATTGTGTTTACGATGAAAGAAGAGATAATTATTACTTGGGGAAAATCTTAATATTAGAGATGAATGGAGAAAATATAAACTAATTCATGATTTTAAATGTGAGAGTTAAATTATCCAATAAAACAAAAAAGAGTGACAGATTAGACAAGAAAACAAAACCCCACATAGATATACATGAAGTATAACTGAGGATTGATACATCAAATGAATTGAAAAAACTAATAATGATAATTATACTCTCTAACAAAGTAAAAATAAACATTCAAAAATAAATAAGGAAATCACATAATGCAATGAAATCTTAAATAATGAGTTAATCAAAGAAATAATCATAGAAATAATAATTATATAAAATAAAATCATAATAATGAAATAACATACCAAAATTTCTTTGATGCAGGTAAAGCAGTTCTCAGAGTGAAAATCATATCTCTACAAACATACATTAACAAAATAGGAAAAGAGAAGATTAATGGACTATATATGCATTTATTAGAATTAGAAATTAGAAAATCAACCAAAAAATCCTAAATTATACACAAAAGAGAAGATACTAAATATTAGGGAATTAAATAATGTGCAGACAAAAAAAACCCACCTAGATATGATAAATAAAACTAAAAGCTGGCTTAAAGAGACTAATAAATTAATTAAAAAGAAGAGGGAAAAAATAAAATGGCAAACAAAGTGAAATTACAATTAAACTGGAAGAAACAAAAGGAATAATCAGAACCCATTATACATAGTTACATGCAAACAAAACTGAGAATACAAAATAGACTCTCAAAATATAAAATACTTCAGCTGTCAGAAGACCAGATAGAGATCTTAATAATCCATTCCCAGAAAAAGAACTACATTAGGTTCATGAGATAAAAGCAAAGCAAAACAGTAATTGTCCTTAAGGAGTTTACTTCAAGATTTTGAACTTAAGACCTAGTTAAAATAATAGTAGTACTGGCAGAAATAGTGAGGTTAGAAGTAGCAGGTTTATAATGAAAGATAATCCCACTTTGAGACATGCTGAGTTTGAGGTGTCAACAGTTTATGCAAACAGATAAATCAAACGTCCTAATTTTATTTGTCTGCAATTAGATCCACTTATTCAAAACATGACAGAATGGAGCCATGCCTAGTCCTTAGGTTCCAATGTAAAGCAGAGCTCTGGGAAAAGGCAATGATTGTTTTTACCTGTTTTCAGGTAGCAATGAGGAACCAAGAAAATAAGAGAGTCAACGTCTGAGGAGAACTGGTCACACATTAAGAGAGTTAAACTTTTTTTTGTTTAATGCGTGGAATTTCCTAAATGTTTTTGTTATTGTTCAGGTGTTTTTGTTCACATCTGACTCTTTGGGAGCCCATTTGGGGTTTTCTTGAAAAAGATACTGGAACCATTTCCTTCTCCTGTTCATTTTGCAGATTAGGAAATTGAGGATTAAGTGACTTGCCCGGGGTTCACACAGCTAGTAAATGCTTTGAGTCTAGATTGGAATTTAGGGAAATGAATCTTCCTGATTCTGGGTCCAGCACTCTATCCACTGTGATATCTTTTACTATAATAAAAAGTGTTAAAAGGCAAGTATCATCATGTAACCATGGGAAAATAGTCTAAATAAAATAGACAAATAAATAAATAAATAGAATTTTAAAAATAAGTAAAAGGCAAGTATCAAGCTGAATTAGTATTTATATCAGTGTATCTGATATAAAGAGTGGCCCTATAAGCCAACGAAAATATAGTGTCTATATTGATGGGTATTACTTATTGTGTGCTACACAGACTATGCTATTTGGCTCAATCAGAAATTTCCTTAGGCACTGATATAATCCAAAGAATTTCTTCTTTTCCTCCATAAACTCAGGTGTTTAGGTCTCCTTACCTTGCTTATCCTTTTCTCTCTCACTTCATTTCTTCTTAAATTTGTCTGTCAAGTGACCCTGTACGGGAAAAATATTGAAACTTAAGGCAATAAAGAACCATATGCAATTTCTTTTTACAATATTGCAAGAGCCCTACAGAAAGCCATGTGCTTATATGCCTACAAGAATTTTAGCACATTTCCCAGAAATACAGAGTAGATATTTTTTGTCATATTTATCCAAACTAGTGAAGACGAGGTCAATTGAAGAAGGCCAGTTTAAAAAATAAAGTGACCTATTAAGCCATCTCTACCTATAAAAAATATAACTCTGCATCTGTCAGCACTTGGTAAATTGCATTCTTTAAAAAGTAAGTGTGAATATAAATTAAGAATTTAAACATGACTAAGAGGTAGAAGCTGTTTAGACCATCTACATATGCATATGTATAAATTTAAATAACCTTTCCTAGGAAGTTTTTATTAGATTTACAAATAGACCAACATTTTTAAAAGTTTCTAATTTAAGTCACCAATTTCACCTCTGTGAAATTAGCACAAGGCTTCTCCTAACATAAAGATATATTCAAGGTCTGATATCCTTTAAACCAGCTGGCAGAAGCAAGCACCTTTTCTATTTACCAAAATTCCCTTTCCAGGGTTAAAAACATGACAGATGTTTGTGTGATGGATTTGAATGACGCATTCTTCCTCTATAAAAAATAAAAATAAAATAAAGTGAACATTTTTTTCGTTAGCTGGAGAAAGCCCAGAAAGAGACTGACAGCTGATATAACGTCATCCGTTTTGCAGCCTGGGACACAAAGTGACTGGTGCCGGGCGATCGTGACTATTTATAGAATTGTTAATTCACAAGTCTCTTTTGGCTGAGCTGGCACTGAACACAAATTCATGAGGGCAAATGAAAGCTTCTTCATCTTAGCACTTAGGTCTGTCCATCAATAAGCATTTGCTGAACACCTGCTCTTTGCTGAGATCTAACTCTGGGGCCACATTTTTGGGAAGAACATTAATAAGCTGGAACTGATCCAAAAGAAAGGGACCAGTTTGGAAGCATACTAAACTAAGTAGATCCATGGAAGGAAATGAGGATATTTAGCTCGGAGAAGAGAAGGTTTAGAACAGGCATCGTATGGCTCTCAAGCCATATCTGGCTCTTTTGAGGGCCAAATATGGCTCTTTCTGCAGGAGCCATAAAGTCAATTTTTTTTTCAGGTGCTGTCACAGGAGCCGCACTGTGAGCACTGTACGGCTCTCACAAAATTACATTTTAAAAAATGTGGCATTTATGGCTCTCCCGGCCAAAAAGGTTGCCGACCCCTGGTTTAGAGGAACATAACTGGTTCCAAGTAGTTGAAGGGTTATCACATGGAATAGGGATTCAACTTACTCTACTTGGCCAGAAAGTGGAAGAAAAGTAAGACCAATGGATAGAGAAGTTACTGGGAGAAATGTTGGCTCAGTATAAGAAAGAATTTCCTAATGATTAGTTAGTAAAAAAATGAGTTCCCCATTACTGCCCACTTTCATGGATGGTCACTGGTTAGAAGTCATGTTTTTTGGTTTTCCCTTGTATTTCCAGTGCTTAATACAATACCTATAATACTGCAAGAATCAACTAAATGCCTATTGATTATTAAATGCTTAAAATAGCTTATCTTCCGTCTTGAAGTCAATACTGTATATTGGCTCCAAGGCAGAAAAGTGGTAAGGGTAGGCAATGGGGGTCAAGTGACTTGCCCAGGGTCACACAGCTGGGAAGTGTCTGAGGCCAAATTTGAACCTAGGACCTCCCGTCTCTAGGTCTGTCTCTCAATCCACTGAGCTACCCAGCTGCCCCCTTAGTACTGGTTTTTTAGGAGCATATAATCAAGTTGATTTTAATTCGTTGTTGCCATTAAAAACAAAACAACAACAAAAAAAGAACTACATAGCATGAATTTTGAATGATAAAGACAGGAGCATAAGCAGGTAAAATACAGAGTGCTAGAACTGGATCCCAAAAAGATCTAGTGTATTCATTGGTTCAGTGAATACAGCACTGGCCTTGGGCTCAGGAAGACCTGAGTTCAAATGTGGCTTCAGACACTTTCTAGCTGTGTGATCCTGGGTAAGACACTTCACTCTGCCTCAGTTTCCTCATCTGTAAAATGAGCTGGCAAAGGAAATGGCAAACCCCTCTAGTATCTTTGCTAAGAAAACCCCAAGTTGGGCAACAAAAAGGCACAACTGAAACGACTAAACAAAACAATGGCTTTAAAACTTGATTCTGACACTAAAGCTAAGGCCAAATGCCTTAATATCTAGGAGCTTTTGTTTATTTAAAATGCAAAATAAGGTAGTTTGCCTTGATGATCTCTAAGATCCATTCCAGTTCTTCCACTCCAGGAATCTAGGCTTAAAGGGAGTTAGAGGGTGAGAGCGGGAAGGAAGGATATATGAGACTAAAGTTAATCAGATTTGTGTTAGTTTCCTTTGCTTCCAACACTGTTGTGTATGTAAAATCTGTTTTAAAAGATCTTTCAAAAGAGCCTTGGAAAGAAAAAGATGAGGAAAGGTTTTAAAATAAGCAAGCTGAAGGGAATTCTTGGTAAAAAGGATAGTGGGGTTCAGGCTAGCAACCTGCCAATCCCAGCTTGGTGATTGTATGTATTAGTGTGTCTCTGGTCTTTCTTTAGCACCAGCTGATGCTGAGGAGGCCAAGAAAATCAGAGAAGCTCCAAGCTTCTTACTAACTTCTTATAAACAATGCTGGCTGAGGTCTTTCCTTAATGAGTAGAGACACTCCTCAACTAAATTGGTCATAGATCCTGGGAAGAGTATCTGTCCATACTCTAAAAGGAAGGAGCCATCTTCAGATTCTTTTTGCTATGGGAAATGTAGCACCTGTTTGCTATCACATACCAATTTCTCCTCAACTGAGACTTCACAGTTACAAGACCTTCATTAAAGTCTTTGCCTTTCCTAACTGTGTAAGTCATTTCATTCTCTGGACTTGTGCTTTCCTCAGTAAAAGGAGAGTGTTGGACTAGATAATGACTAAGATCTCCACCACCTATAAGTCTGTTGTTACTTTCTTAATCCTGTGGTCTCTCAAAAGAGGATTTTCCTCCTTTATTAAATGGAGGAAAACACAGTCATGATGTTATTATGAAATGGAACACTTTGCTAAATTTAACTCACTAAATAAGTTAAAGTAATTATTCTTCTTCTCTGACCCTCTCTCCCAATTCCCCACCTGGACTGTCTCCCTGGATTATTCTACCAATCTTAACTCAAAGCAATAATTTGTTTGGTGTTGGGGTAGAGGAAGGAGCAATAGATCCATGGGAATCTTTCTCTTTTGCTCTGTGCCCTGGGATAGAAGTAGGAATATGCTGTAGCCAGTTCAGACCTGTTCATCAGGGACAACTGCTAAATTTTAGAAAATGCTACAAACGAAGCCTTGATGTATTGTTTTGTTGATTATCTAGGCATAAGAAAGTGACAGAGAAAATGTTCATGAAAATTAAACTTAAAAGTGTGTAGAGTGTACTTTTTTTTAGAAGAATAACTGGTTGTAAAATGTTTACCAATATACCACTGAATAGAGAGATTGGGAGAACAGTATCTATGAGGTCTTGCTAATCTGTAGCTAAATGATTACATTACAGAACACACGGAATTTGGATGATTAGATTAACACATTAACTCTTCAGACCCACAAAGCCTCACATCTCTACTGTCATTAAGCAAGAGACCAACACTAGAAAGTCCAACATAGTAATGTGTTAATGCAACTTTTGATTGACTGAAAAAAAAGTGAAACTATGTGTCTAACCAGACTATGACAAAATCAGTTTTGATTTAAGCTCTTGAGAAATGTGCAGGGGCAGCTAGGTAACTCAGTGGATTGAGAACCAGACCTAGAGACAGGAGGAACTGGGTTCAAATATGACCTCAGATACTTCCTAGCTTGGTAATCCTGGGCAAGCTGCAACTCCCATTACCTAGACTTTACCACTTTTCTGTCTTGGAAGCAATACACAGTATTAATTCTAAGATGGAAGGTAAAGGTTTTAAAAAAAAAAAGAAATGTGCAAAGGAACCTAAAATGTCATTTTGTCACAGACCTTAGAATACCCCAAGCATAACAGGATCTAGGATAGTTGTAACTGCTTTTCATTTGTAAATCCTTACAGCTGTGAGACCCAAAAGACCATCTAGTTTAAGCCATAATATACACCATATATCCACATGTGTACATGTACATATTTGTATATGTTTTGTGCACACACATATATTAACTCCTTAGCCTTATACTGCCTCACATTTCTGTTATTTATAAGTAGAAGACCAATATTGGATTGTCCAACTCAAAAATATTAATATAACTTTTGTTTTACTGAAAGAAATATATAAGTATATATACATATGCACGTGTGAATACATTCAAATACATAAGTGTGCTGGAGTGAGCTCAAACTGGCTCACAAGAGCTTATTATTAAATTTTAGTGAGCATTTATACCTCTAATATGGCAAATGAGGGTTTAATTTATTGTTTTGTTGTCTATAGTTAATAAAGTGATGGAGGAAATGTTAATAATTCAGATTAAAATTTAAAATGTGTTGTGTATGTTTTTGCCCAGAGTTAGTTGTTTAGATTAGTTTCTACTTTGGCTTTGTCTGGGATCATTTTACTTTGCATAATGGCATAATAGGTTCTGTTTCAGTTCTTTACTTTTACTCTGTATGTAATAGACAGCTTGTTATGGTATTTTTGTTTTTAATTCACCTTGCAATCTTTTTTCATTTTATTAGTGAGTTCATCCCATTCACATTCACAGTTATGATTACTAATTGTGTGTTTCCTGCCATCTAATTTTTCCCCTGTTTACCCTTCTCTTACTCTTTTCAGTCTTTCCCTCACATATGTTTTGCTCCCAATCACTGCCTCACCCATTTGTCCTTCCTTTTGTCCATCTTGCCCCATCCCTCTCTTATTTCTCTTTCCCTTCTACATCCCTATAGGATAAGGTAGGTTTCGGTTGGTGGATGAGTGTGGGTGATATTCCCATTTTAAGCTAAATCTGATGAGAGTAAAGTTCATGCATTCCTCACCCCTCACCCATCTTCTTCTCCACTGTATTGACTCTTAGGTGCCTTTTCATGTGATATAGTTTACCCCTTTCTGTCTTTCTTTCCTCTTTTCCCCATGTATTTTCTTTCCTTTGCTTTGAATTTTTTTGAACATCAATCCATCCTATTCTGCTTACTCCCTTTTCTCTTTTTAAGCATACTCCTCTTACTGTCCAAATAGTGATAAAGTCCTTAAGGATCTCAAGTACTTTAAGTATCTTGAAAACTTTAAGTACCTTACATGACTCAACTACCAAATATATCTTAAATAACTTAATTATCCCAGGTACGAAGGTACTTAATTTGACTTTATAGAAACCTTTATGTTTTCACTTCTTTGTTTAACTTTTTTTGTTGCTATTGTTGTTTTTTTTAAATCCTTAACTTCTGTGTATTGGCTCCTTGGTGGGAGAGTGGTAAGGGTGGGCAAAGGGGGTCAAGTGACTTGCCCAGGGTCACACAGCTGGGAAGTTTCTGAGGCCAGATTTGAACCTAGGACCTCCCATCTCTAGGCCTGACTCTCAATCCACTGAACTACCCAGCTGCCCCCTCTGTTTAAATTTTTATGCTTTCTTTTGAGTGTTAAATTTTGTCATTGAATTTTTTCAGCTCTGGTTTTTTGGGGGAAGAATACCTAGAATTTATGCATTTCATTAAATATCACTTTTTTTAACTTGGAGAGGTATGCTCTGTTTCACTGGATATGTGATTCTTGGTTCCCTGGATCCTTTGCCTTTTGGAATATTATATTTCATGCCTCCTGGTCCTTTAATGTAAAAGCTGCCAGGTCTTGTGTAATCCTGACTGGGGCTCCACAATATTTGAATTTTTTTCCTTCTGAATCTTTTTTTGATCATTTCTTTTATTATTGATTTTTAAACTTCAAGTTCTTACAAGAGGTCCTCTGGGGCCTGACATTTTTTTCTCACTTTCCTTTGAAGCTTCACATGTTTCCTTCTTGGCACTGTTGTCCTTTTCTGATTTTACATTTTGATCTTCCCTGTGCCTAAAGTAATTTTCTAAAGTGAGGTTTTTTCTTTGTCTTTTGCTCATTTTTCTAGTTATACATTTCCCTCTTCCCCCATTACCTTGTTAATCTGTTGAGGTTCTTCTATGCTCCTGGGGTTGAGGAAGCGCTAGTTGAAGCTTGCAGTGTAGCCTTCTCTGATTTGGGGAGTAAGCCTAGCTGTATTTAGGTCTCTCATTGTGCATTTCCAAGAAGTAGACTGGCTTCCTATGGGAGAGGCTTACAACAATTTTTTCCAGCTTGATTCCATTTCCTCTGCTTTGGGTTTCCCTATTATACCCTGTGTCAGGCTGTTCCCCACTCTATCCTTTACTTACCTCAGGCCACATCAAAACAGATAGGGCTATCCATTGGACTGCTCTCCTACTCTGCTTTCTCATCGCCTCAGACTATTTGGTAGCTCCTAGGGCTGTTCCTCACTCTAGTTTTTCATTACCTTAGACCACATGGAAGCCGGTAGGGCTCACCTTGAACTTCCCCCTCTCCCCATGATGTTTTATTGCCTCAGACCACATATAGGGCTGCTCCAGGTTCTGAAGTTTCCTTACCTGAAGCTATTCCCTATCTGTTGTTTCACTGACTCAGGCCACTTGGTTATCAAGTCAGTGTATCCTGCAAGCTCTCTCCATGCAATATTCATTGGGTTTCTCTCCATAGTGAGATATGTTTCTCCTGATTTCTTTTGTTTTGAAGCACTTTATTTTCTATTTCTGTGTGTCTGAAGGTTTTTGGCAAGCTAAGCATCCCTTACTCCAACATCTTAGTTCCCAGTATGCCTCTCTCCCCAGAGTCAATTGTTAAATATTTGCCATAATATTTCTACACAAAAATGTGTGTAATAGGTCCAAAGAAAATAAGCTTCTTATCTGTAGTGATTATTTCTTTCCTTCTACTTGTGTTCCCAGTGCCTACTACCATAATAGTCCCTTTAAAAATACTTATTGATTGGTCTTGATCAATGGCATATGTAAAACCCAGTGGAATTACTCTTTGGTTGGAGGGGGGACTGGGGGGGGGGGTTGGAGGGGAGGGAAAGAACATGAATCATGTAACCATGGGAAAATATTCTAAATCAATTAATTAAATAAAATTTTTCCTAATAGATAAATAAAAACACCTATTCATTATTTGTTTTTTGTATTTGTTTTTTGTTTTGTTTTATATTTTGGGACTAGGTCTTCTTATATTGCAAAGGCTGGAAATACAGGCATATCTCATTTTTATAGAGATTCACTTTATTGTGCTTCACATAAATTATGGATGTATTATTACTATTATCGTTATTTTTACAAATTGAAGGTTTGTGGCAACCCTGCATCAAGCAAGTCTATCAGCACACTTTTCCCCAAAAGCATGTGTTCATGTCATGTCTGTCACATTTTGGTAATTCTCACAATCTTTCAAATTTGCTCATTATTAGTATATCTGTTATGATGACTTGTGATCTGTGATTTCTGATGTTACTATTTTAATGGTTTGGGAACACCACAAACTGTGCCCACATAAGATAGTGAACTTAATAGATAGTTGCGCATATTCTGACTGATCCATTGACCTACCTTCTCTGTCTCTCTCCCTTTTCTTGGGCCCCTTTATTCCCTGAGACAGAACAATATTGAAATTAGACCAATTAATAACCCCACAATGGCCTCTAAGTGTTTAAATGAGAGGAAAAATCAATTGATAGAGTAAGCTTTATTGTTGCCTTATTTTAACCCAGCCTTCAGGAAACCTGATCCTGACAAGTCAGCAGCCATCAACATCGAGTAAAGACCCTCCATCAGCAAAAAAGATTACAATTTACATAAGAATCAGATGATGATTAACATTTTTAGCAATAAAGAATTTTTAAATTAAGGAATGTACATTTTTTAGACATAATACTATTATAGACTTAGTGACCTACTACGTATAAACATAATTTTTATATGCACTCAGAAACCAAGAAGTTCTCGTGACTTGCTTTATTGTGAAATTTTTGTGGTGGTCTAGAACTGAACCCATAATATGTCTAAGGTATGCCTAGACCAGATAAAATTATTGCACTACCTATCTGCATAGGAATTTTGACCTGTTCACTTTTCAGTTTGGGCCAGTTTACCCTTCTCTAGGCAGCCTGATGGTTCCCTTTTCCTGAGAGATTGCAATAATGGTGTGAATTTAATATGGGAACCCAGTTGGCTAAACCACCTATAGCACCTGAGTTCAAGCTATCCAGTAGCCTCATCCTTCCCAAGTAGCAAGTATAACAGGCAGAGGTCATCATAATGATTCATTGTTAGCAACACACCAAGTGTTCTTGACTCCCAGGTCAGTGCTTTTCTACATGTTCTATCCCTTTCTATTCCTGGCTTTCACTTCAGCATCTCTTATTCTCAACTTAAGAAGAAAATACGCTTTATAAATACTCTTTCCCATTGCAAGACATCATTATGGATACAAATTTAGCTTAGTTGCACAAAATGATGGTACTCATGACTCACTGGTTATTTCTGTATCAGAGTCTTGCTAATTTGGATAGTTGTCTGGATAATCAATCTGAAGTGAAGTGAGACCAAATGATAAAAAATAATTTTATTCTCCTCATAGAATCATAGAATTTGGGAGCTCAGTAACCACCCAGTCTGCCCCAGACATGAAAAGAATCCCCACTCTAACATACCAATAATCATTGTATCCAGTCTCTGCTTGAAGGTCCTCTAAGAGGGGTGATATATACCTATCAAGGCTGCCTATTCCACTTGGGAGAATTAGGCTTTCCTCACATCGAAGTTAAATTTCCTCTTTGCAACCTCTAGCCATTGTTCCTAGTTCTGCTCTCTGGGGTCAAACAGAAAAAAATCAAATCCTTCTTCACATAGGAAGTCTTCAAATACTTGAACACAAGTATTATGTACCCTTCATATCTTCTTTTCTACAGGCTAAACATCCTCAGCTCATTTGACCACTCCTAATAAAACATATATTCAAGTCCTATCACCATCCTGGTTTTCCTTCTCTTGTTATTATGCAGGTCATCAGTGTTCTTAAACTTTGACACCCAGAATTGAACTCCAGATGAAGTCCAACAAGGGCAGTACAGAACCCAAGATCATGTTAGGTTTTTAGGCTGCTTCATCACACTATTGACATAACAAACTTACAGCCCACTAATATTCCCCAGAACATTTGTTGTCTAACCATAACTCTTATCTTGTGCATGTAGAGGTGATTTTTTTTTTGTATTCATGTCCCAATGTGCTTTTAATTTAGCAACATCAATTAAAGGAAAGTCATGAAAAAAAAAAACTTTGGGTCCTGACAACTTGCTGTGTAACTTTGCTCAAGTTAACTTCTTTGGGTCTCATCTCTCACTCCTTTGAAAACAACCCTACAATGGTTCCCTATTGCCAACCAATTAAAGATCAAACTCCTTTGGTGCAGAGTCAAGTCCCTCCAGGACCACTTTGAGTTTCTGATTTCATGCCAGAGTACCTACCTCTCCACGCAGTTCAACTCAAATTAGACAGTTACTTGGTATAACCTTTTCATACTCTATTTACATACCTTTGTGACTTTGCCCATCTTTTACCCTGTGCCTGATGTCCCCTCACCTTTCCCTGAATTCCTGCCAGCGCTTTAAAGCCTGATTCAATGTGACATCTTCCAGAAAGCTTTCCATCATCCTCTCAATCTATCATCACCTTTTCTCCTTTAGCCCTCAATAGCATTTTGTTTTGACTTTTCTCATATATATTTCAGGTATTAGTTTATGCCATTGTTATCTTTGCATTTGCCATCTCCCTCTATTAGACTAAGCTTCACTGGGTATCCCATTTTATCTAAACATCATATTTCCCATTTGTCTCTCCCTACCCCAGCACCAAGAATAATGCTCTTTATAGGAAGTTTTTTAAATAAGCATTTACTAACAAATAGAATTAAATTGCTATGTCCTTTCCTAAAGAAAGTTTTGATTCAAATTTGTTACTTTTATCTAAAGCCTTTTATCAATAAAGTCTTCATTAAGCACCAAGTCCATGTGTTTATTAGTAACTATGTATACAAGTTCCTTAAGTCTTAGAGCAGCAGAGTTATAACTACAGAGTGTGTAAGGCAAGGAACAAACAGTACTACCTGTCTTGGGCAAATAGTATAAATTATGGGTTCTTAAATCAACTTTGTGATTTAAGATATAAAAATAATAGAGTAAGTAATTAAGACAAAATCTATTATGCAGGAGAATGAGAATTATTTAGTTACTGTAGTGGCTCCTACTTTGCTATATGCTCCTGAAGGACTGAATGTGTTAAATGTTTGTTCCATTTAAGTTTTGGTGTCCTGAGGCAGAGTCCTATTCACCCTGCCCTAGTTACAGATGTGCATAGAAGAGATGTTTTTAGGATTTGCCTCCAGGATAATCTCTCAGGACACTTTTCAGATACTTTTCATTACTTGCATTGCATTTAACCTAGGTATGAAAAGATTTATTCTAATTGCTTGGACTAGAATGAGAAATACTTTAGGATGGCCAAGGGCCATACTATGACTCTGCACAAGGAGAACATGAGATATAATTCATTCCCTTAATTCAACTCTAAGTCTCTAATCTCTAAACTAACTATAAGAGGCCACATGTGACTGGTGTTTTTCTTTCCCTTTTCTTTGTCCATATTAGAAATCCACCAATTTATTTTCAGTTTTGCATAATTCTGCATTTCTTTCAGAAGGGTATACTTTTCCCAAATTTGTATTCATCTTCAATATTTCTATGTTAAGTGTGAGGTCATAAAGGTAAAATCCTGGGAAAGATAGCTATTTCAGATCAACTAGCATTTGCTTAATAATATGTTTGTAATTCAATAATTATTTTGATTAATTATTTTAAAAATAAAAATAATTGTTCATAATAATTAATAAGAAAAAATAAGTACAATTCTCTAGAATCTTCAAGTTTTCTTCTGAGGGAGGAAGAGGAAACTGGTCCAGATTCATCTATTCCAGCAAGTTAAATCATCTGTATATTTTCTTTTTCTTTTTTTCTTTTCTTTTATTACCTCAACAGTGAAAGAGGATCAAATAGTTTTCTCCAACTTTTGGAAATGAAATTTGTAGATAGATAAAGCTTGTTTTCAGTAAAAGCTATTTCCTTTTATATTTTTGAGTCAGACTATTAAGCCCAGAGACTGGTGCCATAGTTTCTGTACCCAAGTGTCTGTTTCATCCAAAGTACATTAGTCAGAGATTAACAACCTGCATAAATCAGTCATCACCAAGGTCCAGGATCTCAGATCCCGGCTGTGCTGAGTCCTGAGATTAATCATTATGTCAGGAATCCTATTATTTGAAAGAATGGTAAAAATAACTATCAGAGATGACATCAGGACAGTGAGAAAGAACACTGTGCTTTCCTTGTTGGGCATATCAGAAGGAGCTGACTTCCGTTCATCACTGGTTGATGAGAGGATTGGATTTAGCAATTGAATTCAACAAGCATTTCTTAAGTTCCATATGTATGCCATTTGATGAGCTGAGCAGTGGAGAAAGAGTTTCTCCTCTGAAAGATTAAGTGGGAATTAAATATTTATATAAATATATATGTTTATGATAGTTATTTTTCACTACTATGCAAATAAAAATATATATAGAAGTCCAGTCAGAGTAGGATAGATTACACTCAGATTGAGACCAAGAAGGACTTCAAAAGTCATCTATTTCGGGGCAGCTGGGTAGCTCAGTGGATTGAGAGTCAGGCCTAGAGACGGGAGGTCCTAGGTTCAAATCTGGCCTCAGACACTTCCCAGCTGTGTGACCCTGGGCAAGTCACTTGACCCCCATTGCCTACCCTTACCACTCTTCCACCAAGGAACTAATATACAGAAGTTAAGGGTTTAAAAAAAAAAGTCATCTATTTCAACCTTATGATTTTACAGAAGGAACTGAATCATGAGGAGGTATAAGTTATTAGAGAAAAAAGAAGAAGCACTTATAACTGTAGGAAAAAGACTCAGATGGGCATGGAGACTCCTAATCTGGGCCTGGAAAGGAAGAGAAAGATTTAAATAGGTGGTAATATGGGGGTAATCTATTCCAGGAAGAAGAGATAGTTTGCTCAAGAGTATGGAGGTTGGAAGAGGGTGGAATAAAGTTGGGGGAAAAAATTTAGAGTGGAAAATGGGATGTGTAAGAGAGAGAAGAAATGGATGAGTCTGAAGATAGATCACCCAGAGTTTTGAATGCCAGACTAAGGAGTTTCCATTTTATTTGGTAAGCAATAGAGAGCTACTGAAGCTCTCTGAGTAAGATAATAACATGGTTAGCCCTATATATTAAAGAGATTATTTTGGCAACAATGTGAAGAACGAATTAAAGAGGCAAAAGAGTAGAAAGAAGCAAGGCAAACAAGCTAGAAGGCTGTTCAATTCCATAACTGACACAAGGCAATAGCAATGGGAGTGGAGAAGAAAGAGCTGTTTATAAGAAGTAATGCAAAGATGAATTTCACAAGACTTGGCAAATGATTGGATCTGGGAAATAAGAGAAGGTCCTAAGATGACTTTGAGGTTTGAATCCCGGGTGATTTAGTGTCATAAAAAAAAAAAAAGATAAGGAATTTAGGAGGAAGAACAAATTTTCTTGGTAAAAAATATTTTTGTTATTTTTTTTCAGATTACATATAGATACATTCTTAATAATTGTTTTCTGATATTTTAAAATCCATATTCTCTTCCTCCCCCCTTTCTCCCCTTCTGAGACAATAGATTATACATTCACTATCTTGCAAAACATTTTTCCAAGTTCATCATACTGTGAAAGACATACCATTTATACATGAAAAAAACCCATGAAGGAAATAAAGTGGAAAATTATATGCTTCAATCTGCTTTCTGACTCCATAAGTTCCCTCTATAGTAGTGGATAGCCTTTTTCATCACAATTCTCTTGGAGCTGTCTTAGATCTTTGCATTGCTGATAATAGTAAAGTTATTCACTGTTGATTATTTTACATTATTGCTGTTACTATATACAACATTGTCCTGGTTCTGCTCATTTCATATAAGTCTTTCTGAATGTTTTATACTGAGGAAAGGCAGATTTTCAAGGGTAAGGTAACAAGTTATGTTATGGACATGCTAACTTTGTGGCACTATAAAGGGTATCCATATGCAAAAGTTCAACACGTAACTGGAAGTATGGGACTGGAGTTCTGAGATGGGATTATATTGGGACTGGAGAGAGAGATTTGAGAATTATTCTTATAGAGATAGGCAATACCTGAAGCCATGGGAAACAATGGGAATGGGTGAAATTAAAAAGAGAGAGTAGAGAGAAAAAAGAGAAGCCAGGAAAAGCCTGAGGGCTTTTGGGGGTGGGTAGGATGGTTCTCATATATATTATATTAGAAGAGAAATTGACAAAAGAGAAAAAAGAAAAGCATTGAAGTAAGGAAAAGCAGTAGAGTTCAATAACTCATCTAACCCAGTGGCTAACTAGTCAACCTATGGCAGAAACCACAAGAGTTGATGAACTTCTCTCATTCCTGTCCTTTACTTGTCCTCAAGATTTAACTAGAATTAAACCAAAATTTGTCCTCTGCCAAACACACCCAGAAGCAGAAGAAATCCCACTTCAAGCTTCCAAGGGACTGACTAGAATGCCAACTGATAGTCTGCCTCACAGGGATAGAAGTTCCCCAAGGGTAGGGATTGGAGTGAAGGAGTGCTACATTTATAATCCAGGGCAAAAAACATTATTTTTAAAAAGAAGGAATTGGCCAACGACGTCAAATGCTGCAAGGAGAGAGGTCAAGGAGAGTGAAGACTCTATCAATGTCTGACAAAACTGAGACAGAGAGAGAGAGAGAGAGAGAGAGAGAGAGAGAGAGAGAGAGAGAGAGAGAGAGAGAGANAGAGAGAGAGAGAGAGAGAGATCATGGGAAAGTTAGGAAAGAATGGTTTCAGGAGATTAGAGAGGACAAAAAATAATCAATATGGGTTTATATATAAGCGATAGAGATTTGGTTTAAATATGAATATTAGTCTCCCATCTGTAGATCATTATTTTTATCTGAGGATCTACTATTCTATTTGTTAAAGATAATTTACACACACATATTCTTTGTCAATATGATATATTC
This sequence comes from Gracilinanus agilis, assembly GCF_016433145.1. Classification (NCBI taxonomy): domain Eukaryota; kingdom Metazoa; phylum Chordata; class Mammalia; order Didelphimorphia; family Didelphidae; genus Gracilinanus; species Gracilinanus agilis. Next base: position 120,870,707 of record NC_058133.1, read on the forward strand.
TGACTTGATAACAGAACAAAGTATTGCTTATGTATGCCTAAGCAAATAGTACTTGGAGCCTTCCTAATTTCTGTTGTCCACATAGGCCTTTCTCAACTCTCTTAACCCCCAGCAAATTGAAGGACACAGTTGGGAGGGAGGATGGGAATTGGCAAGGCCTCGAATCTAGATAAGACTAAAAAGCCTAGGCAAGAGGAAACATCTGGAGGACCTAATAGAAGTCATGTGAGGTTCCTTTTGCTGAAGTTGCTTATTACTAACTCTTCTCCCTTATGAGTTATATTCCAGCTTTTAATGACTTCTCTAGAACCAAAGCGACCAAAAACACTCATAACAATTTGCATTTATCATTGAGATATAGAGTATTACTACCCTGGTTAATATTTTTACTGGAAAGTCATCAAAAGGTTTGACAAAACACTTTGAGGGAGAAAGAAAGATTAGTCTGCCTAGATCACTCAGGTAAGATAACAAAGCAAAACAAAGTGATATCACCTCCTTCCCTTACTTTTCTTTTGAGCTGACCATATTTCAAAGAAAAGTAAATTCCCACTTATCTAGAATGTTCAAGGACTAGGGTTTCTGGTTAATTGAATGGAAAAACAAAGTGATCTACTTGGGTTGCCAGTTTTCAAAGAATCCTACCAAAACCAAATGTACTTAATTCTAAAACTTTACTGAACATAAATGAAGCCATCTCTTGTTATTCATGGAGAATTTTTCAGAGTTTCATTCTAAACAGTGGTGATTTCATTGTACCATGCTGTAGATACAGAAATTATGGGAGAGAAGTTTGAGTCATCCTTATCCTGTGTGATTCTAATGAGGAGAATTAAAACCAAGAGGTGAAAGTTCTAGGAAGGAAAAATTAATTTAATATTAGTGAAAACTAACAGAGCTGCTCAATACCAGAATGAGTTGCCTCATGAAGTTGTAAGTTCTTCATCAATAGAGATGTACAAAAAGCAGTTGGATGACTATTTAACAGAAAGAGAGATGGTAGGAGAGATTCTTTGTTGTTGTTCAGTCATTTTTCTAACTCTTCATGATCCCATTTGGGGTTTTCTTGACAAAAATATTGAAGAAATTTGCCATTTCCTTCTCCATTTCTTTCTTTAGGTAAGAGCTGATCTAGAGCAGCACTAACAAAGACAAATGGAAACAGGGACCACTAAATTATATATAAGGAACCCTGCAGGCTGCACACTGGCTTAGAAAACCACAAATGCTTATGTATTTTTTTTATTAATACATCAACACATATTAAAATCAGATAGAAAGTTCATTTTAATCTACTGCAGGTTGTATTTGGGAATATTGTGGGCACATGTGCCACATGTGGCCTATGGGTCATGTTTTTTAAAATCTTTTACCTAGATGATGATTCCATTTCCAATCCAGATATTATAATTCAGTCATTCCAAAAAGTCATTCCATGACTCCATATTAGCCCTAAGATATTACCCTGGGAAAGTAGCAAACAATATTTTTTTTTCAGAAGTGGACTACATGATCAGAAAAAAAAATCAGAAAAATCAGATATATTTTTATATCACTTAATGAAAAGTTGTAGCAGGTAAATAACTAGATTCCGAGCAACTATTTGAGAGATTAACTTGGTTTATCAAATGAGGATCAAATGAAATATTTGGGAAACTCTTAGCATAGTACTTAACACCGAGCAGGAATTGAATAAATACTTATACCCTCCCCTGTAGAGTTTTGGACTTGGAGGCAGACCTGGATTGAAATGTTCATTCTAACATTTATTAGCTATGTGTCCAAAGATAAGCCTTTGAATGACTGAAATACTCCATTTCTTTATCTACAAAATGAGGATAATGAGGTCTATAATGCCTTCCTTACAGGACTGTCATGTGACTCAAATAAGATAATATGTGAAAGTATTTTGTGAACTTGCTCAATAAATATTAGGTATTTATAGCCAATTATTATTACTATTAGAAACAATTATTTATTATAATTATGTATTTAGATTTGTGCTAACTAATTAGGGGGAAAGTCCATTAAAATTTTCAGGGCCTAATAGCAGATAGTCAAGTTGCAAAAGATGCTTTTTTGAAAGCCATAGATATTAACTGTTTGTTTATCTTTTATCTTGCTCCTAAAAGTGCCTTGCAAAAAAAAAAAAGTCATTAGAAATAGGAGTTCAAGAAAAACAGAGACCCTTAAAATACTGAAAAATAAATACAAGTTCAACACCTTAATTCACTTCCATAATTGACACTCACAATAAATGGTGCTGAAATTTGGAGTTAGAGGATATGAGTTCAAATTTTCACTCTGACATTTAGCACCTTTGTGACAGTGGACCAGTAAATTCATTTTTCTTTGCCTATTATACCTTCATCTACAAAAGTAGGAAATTGCACTACCTGACTCTAAGGGCCTTTCTAGTTATATCTATATTTCTTTGACAATTCTCTCCATGAATGGAGCCTTATGTGTCCTAGTCATTGCTTTTCAGTACAGTGAAGAGTCCTGAGAATACTTCTTCTGATATAACCAATACAGTTCTTTGGTATCATGCTCATGATAGTGATGAATACTTTTTTATTTAAAGGCAAAAATAAGAAATAGTTCATGAAGAAAAAGATTCTAAATGCTTAAGCATATTTGAAAATGTTTAGCTTCACTCCCATTCCAAAACAATTTCTCTCCAAGTAGATTTTCAATGCATATGCCATCCTTACTGATATCATTTTCAACATTCTATACATATGTTTGTAATTAGATAAACAACTCGGTACAATTTTGACATGTTGGAAATGCTACCATGTTAGGAGTATTTCAGAATATCAAATATTGCTTGAAAGAAATGCTATAGGGACTTTTAGCCAAGATGGCTATCTGAATGGTGGGCAGACTGACCAGGTCCCACATACTAGAGCAAAAAATCCCAATTCTCACCAAACTGAATAATGACCAAGTAATACAAAGAATAACTATAGCAAGTGACTTCTTTCACCCCAGAACTACATTAAACTCAACCAGAAGGCTACACAAGAGTAATAGGAAAGGAAGCTACCTGGGAAACAAGAACTAGCACAGAAAAACAAACCTACCCTCCCAGAACAAAAAGAAAGATGTCAGAGACATGTGTAAGCTCCAGGGCTCTGGGTCTTGAAGCAGAAAGAATGTTACCCTACCCTAAAAATCCTAGGTAGATCAGAAAGCCCAGAGTCATCAAAAATCTATAGAATAGAAACCATGAAATTCCCAAGAGGGCCAGCAATTAAAGCATCAAGAACTGTATAGCCCAGTGACCAGGGGCTCCAAGGTTCCTCCCATGCTGTCCAGATACACCAGAAAGGTGCCTGATGATGACACAATGTTCTGCACTGCAAAACTGCAAGGAGGGGAGGGCAGTGATATCAGGAAGCCTAGTAGGTAGAAGTCAGTTGAGGGACCCAAAGAATCTACAGCAAAACCAAGAAGGGACAACTGTTCCACCCAAAGTACAGCAGGTGGGGTGTGAATCTGGCATTAATACAAACCTCATTTCAGGAACTAAAGATGAGAAAATGAAATCTTAAAGCACCAACCAGCATTAAAATTATTGTAGAACTAGAGAGCCCCCAAAAGGAGAGAGGAACTAAAACAATTGCTAGTAATGACTCTAAGCAGGAAAAAATGAATGGAGTAAAATTAAGTGAAGGAAGAGATTAAAATGTAATTTAAAAATGTGGAGAAAAGAATGAAGAATGGAATAAGCAGAAGCAGTGGAACAATTTATACAATAACAATAATACTATAAAAACAATTTTAAACAATGAATGGGAAAAATCAATAAAAACTAATCAATAAAATAACTATTCAAAATTCCAGAGGCCCAGTGATGAAACATGCTATCCATTCATTACACAGAGATATGACAAATTTCATGAACAGAATGAAATTTTCTCTCTGTCTCTGCCTGTGTGTGTGCGTGTGTGTGTGTGTGTGTGTGTATACATCTATATACACAGATACACATACACAGCTGTTCAAAGAAACTATCTTGGGGTAGGCTGGTTCTGTTCTAGGGTTTTAAGAAGTGAAGGAAAAGGGAGAGTAAAAAGAATACACTAAAGTAGGAAGCAGAAAGAAAAGAGTGGAACTTGCTATTTCTCCCATTGAAATATAGAAGAAATGTTTACAAACAAGGAAATATGATAGGAGAAATAAGTATCAGATGAATGTCACCATTATCTGAAATAGACAAAAGAGGGTTGAACATTCCACACATACATACACAAGAAAAATAGTGTAGAAAAATATTAAACTCAACCATGAAACAAGCAGGAAAGGAAGAAGGGTAGTAAGAATGAGGAGAGTACCAGGAAGGAAGTAGACCTTTCTATTCATGAAAGGGGAATTAAAAAGGGAGGGGAAGAGAAAAAAACTAGAATCAACTACCAAATGACTGGATTAATTATGATATATGAATGTAAAGAAATGCTATAAAGATGAAAGAGATAATTTCAGAGGAACCTGGGTAGTATGGGTAATGTGAACTAATGCAGAAACAGGAGAACTTTTTATAAAAGGACAACAATTTTGTAAAGAAAAACAACTCAGGAAGAATTAAGAACTTTGATCAGTTCAATGACAAACCATGTCTCTAAAGGATCTATAATGATACAAGTTTCCCACCACCTGACAAAGAGGTAATTGGCAGAAGGTGTAAAAGGGATATACATTTTTGTATCTGGACATTATGTGGATTTGTTTTACTTGTCTATACTTATCTGTTATAATGTTGGGTTTTTTCTCTCAGTTTTTAGTGCTAGGGGAAGGGACTCATCTATTACATTCAAAAAACATCATTTTATGGAAAAAGAAATTGAGAAATTGACTAATTTGTACATAGATACATAGAAAAGGTGGCAAAGTTAGAATTCAAACATCTTTTTTTTGAGTGAGTTCTGCAAAAAAATCAATTTTTGAAAAAAGAGAATTAAGAAAATAGCAATTTATCTCAATAGTGATAGAAAGCAGAATATTTCAGCATTCTAATTGTGTGCATATTTTGGGGAGACCAGACCTATGATTTCATTTCTCAGGAAGAAATTCTCAGGAAGAAATCATCTCTGCCAGTGCAGATACATGACTTCTCTGTGACTTACAGTATTGGAGATTTGCCTGGGACATTGAGAGGTTGTGAGTTGTCGGGGTCATAAGGCCATTATCCATATTTCTTAAAGATCTGACTCATATTTGAACCCAAGTCCTGATTGCAAATTTTGTCCTCTGTTTACTAAGGTGGGGTGTTACCTCTCATCTTGCATATAGTAGATGTTTAACACATTTGTTTAGTTTGTTGATTTGAATTAATAAACTGGAATACCTAAAAACATCAGAAAAGTATCTCCAAAAGGTACTTTTTCATATTTCCCTTATCAGGCTCTAACATTCATTTTTATTTTGAATAATAATTTTTGAATTATTGAAATTATTGAAAAATAATATTTTGAAGAATGAATGATTCATTATTAATTTGGCCTAGCAGAAAAAGCTCTACATTTGGATTCAGAAGACCTAAATTTGAATCCTATCTCTGCTACTTAATAATTGTGTAGCCTAAATAAGTTCACCTTTCATAACTTTAGCTCCTCCATCTTTAAAATGAAGTAGTTGGTCAAAATGACCTCTAAGGCCTGGCCCATCCAGTTCCAAATCCTAGATTTTCACTTATATACCTCATAACTGGTGTCATCATTAAAATGTTAAGGGCAAGCTTTAAAAAGATTTATTTCTTTTTATTCTATACCTAACAAACACCAAACAGGGTGAGCATTTCCATATGCATAGTAGTGGAACAGAAAAAGAAAACTGTACATGAAACTTCAGGTCTCTATTATATATAGCTTGCTTACATTTTAAAGCATATATTAAATTAAACCTGTAGCTTTCAATGCTCTTCTGTTTGTCTGTGCTTCTTTATAGATTTCCTTCAGTGTTTTGCATTTCTTAAAAGGAGCCCCCCCTTTTTTACTGCTTTATACCTATTCTCCTCCCCTTGTCTTTGAATCTCATCCCAAAATGAAAAAAGAAAAAGAAAAGAAAAAATGCCCAGGATAGGCTTAAATAGCCTTCTAGCAGGCAAAAATAAAGATTAGGTATGCATAAAAAATTCTCAATTACTGTATTAAAACAACTTAATAAAAAATAGTTATAGAACTATAGAATTCAAATAAGGGAACTAATAAAGAAAAGCCTAATAAATGTAAAAAAGGCTCTTTTATGCCTAGATCAGTGATGGCCAACCTTACAGAGACTGAGTGCTCAAATTGCAATCTTCATGCCATATGTGAGCCCCCTACCTTACCCCAGACAAAGGAATGAGGAAATGTTCCCATTGAGCTTCTGGAGGAGGGGCAGGTGATATGAGAAATGTCCTCAGGTGGGAGCAGCCCCCTCAAGCACGTCCAACACACATGCCATAGGTTCACCAACAGAGAACTAGGTAGTTGAGATTATAAAAAAAGATATGAGGATAAGGTGATAAATGTCAAAAACCTAAAGTATTCCACTCAAATTATTTTTGTTTACCCCAGACTAATTAACTCCAATCCTGTGAATATTCTTGGATTATAATAAGACTTCAGTACTCTGACTGAGTTTCCCTTCCATCCTTTCTTCCTGGGACTTCCCTTACAAGTCAAATAAGAATTTTTGTTCCTTTATCAGTCATTCTCAGATTACAGAGGTCATCTTTGTAACTAAAGCAGACTCCCATAGATGTGTCATTTTTCTACTAAACTCCCCTCAGAGCAGTGAGTGAACATTCTGCCATGAAAGTTAACCCTTTATCTCCTAGCTTTCAGCAACAATGTGGATTTTTTAAAATTCAAGATAGTTTCCAAAAGCAAGTTCAACCAAGTCACTGAGACTTTTTACATTTATAATCTGCCAAGAGAGAGAACACAAAATAAAGTCTAAAAAGTGGACCTTGGTTTGAGTTCCAGCTTTACCAATGACTAGCTCTGTGACATTGGGCAAACTACTTCACCTTGCTGGGACTCAGATTCCTGATATGTAAAATGAGAGAGCTGGACTAGAACAAATGATCTCTTATCTCTACCAACTCTCATGCTTTATGATTCTTTATATTCAAATTTAAGCAACATTATTATCAGATTATACATAATTGCTGAGTATTTGATTTGAAGCATCACTTATCATTGAGAGAATAATAGGAATTGAAGACCGTAACTTTTTTCAGGTGTATGATAATCAGAATGTTTGATAAATGCAGCATTTTGGCTGCTCCTTAAGAATATCTTGTCAGTATTACCAGGAGGCATAACCAAGATGGCAGAGTAGAGGCACAGTAAGCTTGGACTTCTTTGAGAATCCTCTCCAACCAACCTTGAAATAACTCTTCAAAATGAATGCTAGAGTGACAGAACCAACAAGGGGAAGAAATGAAGCAATTTTCCTGCAGAAAACAACTTAAAAGGTACTCATAGAGAATCTGGTTCACTAGGGTGAGAGAGGAGCACAGCCTGGACCAAGGCCACACCAAGGAGTCCTAGCACAAGCCAATAGCAACCACTCCCTCCTCCCCCCCCAACCCATATCTACTGTTCCAGGTTCTGAACTTGGACCTAAGCTAACTTCAAGACCCTGAGACCCTGCCTAAGTCAATAGCCAACAACAGCAACAACCCAAAACCCATCCTTTGAAGTTTTAAGCCCTGGCACAAGCTGGCAATGAGGTCCCAAACTCTAGCACAAGGTAGTCCATGATACACTTGGCTAGTATAGGCCCAGAGTGAAACTCTGAGACCCTGCCCAAGACCAAGGGGAGGCTCCAAGCCCCAGGACAGAGCAATTAGCACTGAACCTAACTGGTACAAATCCAAGGGGAGTCCTAGAGTTCCTACCCAAGCCTTCAGTGAGGACCTGAACCCCAGCACAAGGCAGTCTGTGGTTCACCTGGTTTGTGTAAGCTCAGAGTGTGAGACTTTAAGCTCCTGCCCAAGGTGAGGCTCTAAGCCCTAGCACAAAGTAGCTCTCAGTGCTCTGAGCCATCAGTAGTCCCTGGGGGAGACTGAATGAACAGTAGGAAGTGACTTTCAGAGCTTCTAGCCCAACAGCCATTCAGTTCAGGTAAGAACTGAAACGTGCAGGAACTTAGAACTAGAGCTGAACATAACAGCAAGGAAAAACTGAAGTTTAAAAGAGTACCTCCTCTACTCTTAGAACTGAGCCCAACTTTAAGATAACAATAGAAATTAAGGAAGAGGCTGGGAAAATGAGCATGTAATATTAAAAAAAAACACTAACCATAGATAATTACTATGAAGACAAAAAAGAACAAGGCAGAGATTCATAAGGGTACAGTGAAATCAAGGCAGTTACATGCAAAATTTCAAAGAAAAATAGGAATTGGCCTCAGGTTCTGGAAGAACTCAAAGAGGATTTCAAAAATCAAATAAAGAGGCAAAGGAAAATGAAGAGAAATGAAAGCTATGCAAAGCAGAATTGGTCAAATGAAAAAAGAGGTACAGAAATCCAATGAAGGAGTTTCTTAGAAAGTAGAATTGACTAAACAGAAAAGGAGGTTCAAAAATTCATGGAAGAAAATAATTTCCTAAAATTAGAGTTGGGCAAGTAGAAGCTAATGACTTCATGAGACATCAAGAAACAATACAACAAAATCAAAAGAATGAAAAAAATATTTTTATTGAAAAAATGGAGAGACAATTAAAAATTATTGGACTACTAGAAAGCCATGATCAAAAGAAAGCCTAGACATCACATTATAAGAAATTATCCAATAAAGCTGCCCTGATATTCTTGAACAAGAGGGCAAAATCCTTGAAATTGAAAGAATCCACCAATCACCTCCTGAAATAAATCTCCAAATGACAACTCCCAAGATTATTATGGCCAGATTACAGACCTCTCAGGCCAAGGGGAAAATACTGCAAACAAGAACAAAGAAAAAATTCAAATATCATAGAGTAACAGTCAAGATTACACAGAATTTAACAGCTTTCATATTAAAGGCTTGGAAGACTTGGAATATGATATTCCAGAAAGCAAAGAAATAGGTTGATAACAAACAATCACCTGTTCAGCAAAACTGAGTATATTTTTATGAGGAAAAAAATGGTGATTTAATAAAATAGAAAATTTTTAAGCATTCCTGAAGAAAAGACCAGACCTAAACAGAAAATCTGATATTCAAATATAAGATTCAAGAGAAGAATTAAAAGTAAATAAGAAAGAGAAAATTGTAGGGGTTTGATAAGGTCAACTCTTTATATTCCTACATGGACAGATGATATTTGTAACTGAAGTTTTGTTGTTGTTGTTTTTTATCAGTATTAGAACAGTTAGAAAGAGTCTACATACACAGAGGGTACAAGAGTAAGTTGATTAGGATGACATGATATGCAAAAAAAAAAACCCAAAAAACAAAGGGAATAAAAGAATATTGCACTGAGAGAAAAGGGAAAGAAGAGGTAGAACAGGGTAAATTATCTCACCTACAGAAGCACAAAAAAAAAAACAATGGAGGTGAGGAAGAGAGTGTTAACAGGCAATGTTTAAACTTTACTTTAAATGGAATTGGCTGAGAGAAGAAATAACAACCAACCTCATTAGGGTATAGAATCCTCTCTTACCCTATAGAGAAATAGTAGGAGAATAAGACAAGATGTAGTGGGTAATAGAAGGAAAGGTAAGTGAAGGTGGTAAAGGAAAGCAAAATACTTGTGAGGAGGGATAAATTCAAAGAAGAGAGAAAGAGCAGGATCAAATGGGGAAAATAAGATGAAGGGAAACACACAGTTAGTAATAATAACTTTGAATGTAAATGGGATGAACTCACCCAGAAAACAGAAGCAAACAGCAGAGTAGATTAAAAAAGCAAAATGCTATGATATACTGTTTTTGAGATGCACATTAGAGGCAGGGACACACACACAAAGTAAAGATAAAGGGTTGGAGCAGAAGGTATTGTGCTTGCACTGAAGTAAAAAAAAAAACAGGAATAGCAATCACAATCTCAGACAAAGCGAAAGCAAAAATAGGCCTAATTAAAAGAGATTAGGAAGGAAATTGCATCTTGTTAAAGGTACCACAGTGAATGAAATAATATCAATATTAAATATATATGCACCAAATTTTAAAGGGGAAATTAAATGAGCTTCAGGAGGAAATGGATAGAAGTATACTAGTGGGTACTTTAACTTTCCCCCTTTAGATCTAGATAAATCAAATAATAAAAATAAATAAAAAAGAAGTGAAGAAAGGGAATGAAATTTTCAATGTTATATCTAATAGATCTCTGAAGAAAATTGAATGGGAATTAAAGCAATATTTTTTTTCAGCATCAAATACACCTACACAGAAATCAACCCTATTTTAGGACATAAAACTTCATAATCAAATGCAAAAAAGCAGAAATAATAAATGCCTCCATTTCAGATCATAAAGCAATAAAAATTATCATCATTAAGGATCCATGAAAAGAAATAAAAATTAATTAGAAACTAAATAGTCTAATTCTAAAAAAGGGGGTTGGTTAAAGAACAAATTATAAAAACAACCAATAATTTCATTAAAGATTATAATAATAAGGAGACAACATTTCAAAATGTATGGGATATACAGCCTAAGCAATATCTCTAAACATTTACATCAATAAGATAAAGAAAAAGTCGCTCAGTGAACTGGGCATTCAACTAAAAAATAATTAGAAAAATCCAATTAAAAACTAAATTGAGAATCCTAAAAATTGAAGGAGAAATTAATAAAACTGAAAGTAAGAGAACCATTGAACTAATAAATAAAAATAAGAATCTGTTCTATGAAAAATAGTATTGATTAACTTGATTTTTTTAAAAAATAAAAGAAGAAAATCAAATAACCAGTAACAAAAATGACAATTCACCACTAGTGAAGAGGAAATTAAAGCAAACATTAAGAGCTATTTTGCCAATAAATCTGACAGTCCAGGTGAAATGGATGATATTTACAAAAATATAAATTGCCCAAATTAACAAAAGAGGAAACAGAATACTTAAATAATCCCCTCTCAGAAAAAGAAATTGAACAAGCCATTAATGAACTCCCTAAAAAAATCCCCAGAGCCAGATGAATTCACAAGTGAATTCTGTCAAACATTTAAAGAATGTTTCATCCTAATACTCAATAAACTAGTTGGCAAAATAGGCAAATAAGGATTCCTACCAAATTATTTTTGTGACACAAATATGGTGTCAGTACCTAAGCCAGGAAGAGCAAAAATAGAGAAAGAAAATTATGGACCATTTTCATTAACGAATATAGATGCAAGAATTTTAAATGAAATACTAACAAGGAAAGTATAGTAATATATTATGAAGATCATTGACCATGATCAAGTGGAATTTATACCAGGAATGCAGAGCTGGTTTAATATTAGAAAAACTATTAGCATAATTGGCCATATCAATAACAAAACTAACAGAAATCACATGATTATCTCAAAAGATGCAGAAAGGCCTTCAAAAAATACAACACCCATTTCTATTAATAAACACTAGAAAGTACAGGAATAAATTGATCGTTTTTTAAAATGATAAGTAATATATAAAACCAATCAGCAAGTATCATCTGCTATGAGGATAAGTTAGAAGCCTTCCCAATAAAATCAGGGGTGAAGCAAGGATGCCCATTATCACCACTATTATTTAATATTGTACTAGACATGCTAGCTTTAGCAATAAGAGAAGAAAAAGAAATTGAAGAAATTAAAGTAGATGATGAGATAATTAAACTATCACTCCCTGCAGATGATATGATAGTAAACTTAGAGAATCAATCCATCTTTGTTGAAACTTTAACCATCCTTCAAGGACCAGCTTGCCACCTTTTCCAGGGAGCCTTCCCAGATATCCTCTGGTAGAAGTGATTTTTCCCTATTCTGATCCACTTTGCAGCTTTTCCATAGTACTTGATATAATCTCCCTTCTATTATGGGCGGTGTATATTTCATTTCCCACAGTGGGCTGAAAGCTCCCTGATGGCAGTCATAGATCAGTCTTATATTCTTTTTTTCTTCTTCAGAACACCCAGAAGTATTTTGCTTATTACATGCAAAATAAATATTTGGGTTGTTGTTTTTGATGTTTGTTCTTCCTTTCAAAGATGATCAGTGACATCTTGGGGTGATGTCTTAACTTGCTCATGAATTCAATTTGGAGGCAGAATCGCACAAAATCATCTACTCTCTCTTCCAGAGTCATCAAAGTCCATGGAAAAACAAAAGTCAGGACAACTGGTAATGACCCAGAATGAAGTGGATTCAGTGTATGACCTTGGTCTATGTCTGATCACACTCTAAGAATCCTATAGCACCCGATTTAGCTGTCTTTATGGCCTTGGAACAAGTTGTTCTCATTCTCCCATTCTGCCAAGGGAAGTCTTCACATGCTTGGGGTAGGTATTCCCCCTAACTCACTTATGAGTGTGAATGTGAAGACTGTCAGTTACTCTCAACCTGGTTTACCCAGCCAGTCTTACCTGGGAAGGGGGGAGGGCGGGAATGGGGCAAAGGATGCTGTTGATCATGCTATAACTTTTTGGAGCCACAAGTGAGAGTTGGATAAAAGGTGGACATCAAAAGTGGATGAGTAGGGGGCAGCTGGGTAGCTCAGTGGATTGAGAACCAGGCCTAGAGACAGGAGGTCCTAGGTTCAAATCTGGCCTCAGACACTTCCCAGCTGTGTGACCCTGGGCAAGTCACTTGACCCTCCCATTGCCTACCCTTACCACTCTTCTGCCTTGGAGCCAATACACAGTATTGACTCCAAGACGGAAGGTAAGGGTTTAAAAAAAAAAGTGGATGAGTAGCCCTCAAAAAAGGCTCAGTAGGCCTTCAAATAGAGAATCTGATTCTCTCAAAAAAAAACCTATATATCCCAAATATTTGGATAAATATCTGTTGAATTAATTAATGAATGAACAAATGAAAGAATAATCCTAAAATAATCTTCTTTAAGGATTATCTAACTTTTATTTTTATTCCTTCTAAATCTTTGATTCTATAAAATCTTAAATCTCTCATTTTAAATTGAATCCTGGGTTCCTGGAAATCCTTACTAATGTCTTTTCATTTCATCTTCTTCTGAATTTGTAGTGAAGTAATATATGGGAGCCCACAATCCCTTGAGTCCTTTAAGAGTAGTTGACATGGTATAGAAAATTTTAAACTCAGTATGTACTTAGAAACCATTGTTTTCCCACATATAGGGCAATGTATTTTAGCTTGGCTTTCTCTGATCTTTTAATATGAAGAATTTGTATGTGGAAATAGAAGGTTGGGTTTCTTTTCCAGTCATCTAATACATATTGAGTACTTTCAATGGGTATATCAGTAGTTGTTCAGACATTTTTCAGTTATGGCTGATGCTTTATGACCCCATTTGAGGTTTTCTTGGCAAGAATATTGAAGTGACTGCCATTTCCTTCTCCAGTTCATTTTACAGACAAATAAAGGAAACTGAGGTAAACAGGTTTAAGTAGCTTACTCAGGGTCACACAGCTATTAAGTGTCTGAAGTCAGATTGGAGCTCATGCCCTACTGATGACAGGGCCAGCTCTATATACATTGCACAATATGCTAAATTCAGCTTACCCCTCTGATAATTTACTAGAGAACTGAAATTTTGTCATAGACAGCTTTTCAAAATACAACTCGTTCCAAGAAGATTTCTCTAATCTACTCGCCCTGATTGTGGTCATGCGATCACATTTTTTCCCTTCAGAACTCATATGTAAAGTTCAATCTCTATTTAATTTATATCTATTGACACTTGATTTTGTAAATTTTTTAAATCTTTCTTCATGTGTATGTCTTTTGTGTCAGAGTCAGACTGTAAGCACACTGGGCTGTTCTGCGTTTAGAAGCATTTAGAAGAATGCTTTGTTATCACCTGTTTCTTGGATGATATATTTTACTTCTGTTTTTCTTCTTAGATGTTTATTTGTTGTTATGTTGAACCCAACTTACATATATCCATTGCCCTCTGAATGATGTCCGTTGCCTATCCTTTAGAGATTTTCCATTACTTACCATTATACAAACAATGGGAGCATGAGTTAAGTATTGATATTACACAGAGAAGCCTTTGTTTCAGAAAGGAGGCTCATTTAGGCTCATTAAAGAAACTTTCAAATAAACACGTCATATAGATTTGCTCAGGTCAGAACACCCTCCACTGTAATACCCCATGTGATTACTTGTTTTGAACTGACCTATCTGGCCTCAGTATCAAAGGATGAAGAAGACATCACCCAAGGACTTACTGGCATATTAGAGGAATAAAAACATTAATGCCTAGCCATGGAATTGGGTTAATGATCTGACTGGATGTCAAAAGGGTTTTATAATGAATATTTCTATTTCCTGAAGTAAACAATCTAATCAGCATTCGGAAGGATGGATATTATAAAATATTCCCTGAAATGTGTCTATAAAATTATTTTTATTGCTCCTTAAGCCCATTCAGACCTCACTCTCATCTCTAGGGCTTTTCCTAAGTAGGAGGGCATGAAGGAAAGTCCCCACAGGGACCTCAGCTATCTTCCTGGCAACAGCTCTCGGTGTTGAAAAGAAACTCCTCAAGGGAACTCAGTGGCAAAGGCTAAATAGCTGCATGGGAATTACGTTGCTGCCCCAGCTCTGTCACAAAGCACACTGAGCTTGCTGAAGCGAGGGGAAGTGACTATTTTTTATTTTTATAATAATTGCTGAAATATCTATGGCATTTATAATATCCTCTGGCTATTTAAAGTATATGAGGTGTTTTGCATACATTATATCACTGAAACCTCACCCCAATTCTATGATTTAGGTACTACAAGTATGATTATCTCTATTTCACCAATGAAGCAACTGAGGTTCTCCATGGCCAAGTAGCTTTCCTAAAGTTACATAACTTATGTTAGAGGCAGGATTGGAACCCACTTCCCTGATTCCAGGTCAAACTCCATTCACTGAAGTTCAGCATTTTTATTAGCCATAATAATAACTCACATTTATATGTCACTTTGTAGTTTACAAAGAGCTTACTTTAAAAAGAACTTTTATTGAGGGCTTTGGTTTTTATTCCAGTCATGTCTCAATCTTCTCCTCTCCCTTTTAACCAAATAAATAAACAAACATGGCTAAGTACAAATGAAATGTCTGGCATTTCACAGCCATAATTCCCAACCTTCTTGAGCAAGAAGATAGAAGTGACTCTCCTCATCTGTTCTCCAAAATCAAGAAGGGTCATTTAGCAAACCTCTCTTCCCAACAACTCTATGAGCCAAGACTTTGAAAAAGGACTTTTGTTTCTAAGTCGACATTTCTTTTAATATATTATAGCACTTCAAGGAGAAATCAACTAACTGTGCCACTTGGGTTTTCCCCATGCCTGTCGTAAATCAATTTCTGATGCTAAAACGCCCTGAACACCTAACAGCATTATTTTTGTAGGATAGTAGAGGTGGTAGAGCAGATAGAGTGCCAGGTCTAGAATCTGGAAGACTCATTTTCCCGGGTTCAAATCTTACCTCAGACCCTTATTAGCTATATGACTTATTTCCAAGTTACTTAACCCTGCTTGTCTCACTTTCCTCATCTGTAAAATAAGCTAGAGAAGGAAAGGGCAACCCATTCCACTATCTTTGCCAAGAAGGTGCTGAATAAGGTCACTTAAAGTTGGACACAACTGAAACAACTGAACAACAACTACTAGGATGGTGGAGAATCTTTCTTAAAGACCACATAGAAGAAAAAGACACCACAGCTCTCAGTGAGTATCATTGTTATCCCTGGTATCTCTTCCCCAGAAGAGCCCTGCTGTCCCCACTCCCTAATTCTATTCTCTTCAAATTAAGTACCTTATATTACTTTAGCCCTTTTATAAGAGACACTGGTTTGTTTATTTGATTTTGGAAGTGGGGGCTGCAGTTTTCTTGGTCTAGACCAATTTTGTGGTAGATAGAATTTGGAGTCCACAAAACCCTAGTTCTCCTATATCTGATGTCTGTTGGTTGTGTGATCCCACACAAATCACTTACCCTATCCCAAACTCAATCTCTTCATCTGTCTGTGGTTATTGTTCAGTCATGTTCAACTCTTATTGACCATATTGTCCATGGGATTTTCTTGGCAAGGAAACTGAAGTGGTTTGCAATTTCCTTCTCCAGTGCATTAAGGTAAAAAGAAATTAAATGACTTGCCCAGTGTCACACAGCCAGTAAGGGTCTGCGGCCACATTTAAACTCAGATTCACCCCCATTCAGGCCAGTACTCTTCACTGAGCTGTCTAGCTGTCTCAAGTGAAGACATATAACCACCTTTTTGAAGATGAGAAAGTGATGAAGCCTCAGAGATTGTGACTCTCCCATAATCACACAAGTGATAAATGTCAGAAACAGGATTTGAACACACATCCCTTCTGTCTCTAAGCCCAATAATTAGGATTCTATAATAAGAGATTTAAGGTTGGAAAGATTTTAGCAACCATCTATCCCATCTCCATTTTATTTACAAAGAAACTGAGCCCAAGAGAGGTTGTTATTTATCTGAGTCCTACAGAGTTGATCCAAGGTCCTCCCAACTCTGCATTTAGCTTCCTTTCCACTGAGCTACTGCCCCTCTTCTTCCTTTATACCATGCACAGCACTTCAGAACAGTAGCAGCTCTTAAACCCCCCAGATTAATCGGCCACTTGTCCGATAACCTCTGGAAGAATTTAAACTTATAATTTTAGAGATAGGGAAGGGAGCTACAGGGGCCTAAGTCCACAGCCACACTTTCTGGAGATCTGGCATCCTAGGAATTTGCCCAACCTCCTCTGTGAAGGTCACCTCACTCTGATTAACTTCTAGCACCCTCAGATTAGATTCAAGTGTCTTGTCATTGTCTCCACAAGTCATTGGTCAGAATGCTAATCTAAGAACCTAGGAGGGCTTACAAGTTCCCTTCTCCCTAGGGCTCTGACTGGAGAAAACATGTAAGGAATGCCTTGTTTTATGCCCAGGGCTCAATAAATATTGATTAGTCATGGGGATCCAACTGGGTTTACCTTTATTCCTTGTCTTTTAACCACTTAAACATGCTCGGTTCTTATTATGTCATTTCATATAAAGATTTATTGAACCAAATGACCTAAACTGTTATGTTGTTTTCAAAGTCCTACATATGAGGGAGTGCGCGTGTTTGCAGCCCTGTGATTTAATCCACACTGGAAACTCCCTGGTATGGGGCTCCCTTCAGCTACCCAGTCAGAGTCAGAATGATGATTAGCCTGTAACTTAGAGTAATCAAGTTGCCTGGGTCATTAGAGGTGGAGTGACTTGCCCAGTGTCCCACAGCCAAATTGTACGTGTCAGAGGCAGAACTTAAAACCAGGTCTTCCCGATTCCACAGTCAGCCAGCCCTCTAATCACTATATTATGTTGTCTCTCATAAGGAATTTTTTAAGTTCCAAAAACTATTTAAGGCAGTCAATGAGGCATACCCAAAAAAGTCGAGAAGTAAATTCTAAGCTATTTAAAGAGCTCCATTTTCCCTTCCAATTGTGGTGTACTGAACTGACTTTTTACAGTTGTAATCAGTATGCTTGCTTGCGGAGGTTCTCAGACCATTTGGGGAACATTCATTTCATCTCCTCAATTACCATGAAAGCTCCTCCAGGTCAGGGACAGTATCTTATTTCTTTCATAAGGGCTCCACACGTAGTTAATGTTCAGTGATGCTATTAAAAGGCTCCCTAAGTGTAGACCATTTCTGGAGAAATTGAATAGCATGAGAATCCGCCTGAGGTGCCCTGACTGACTGATTGACTGAGGATTATGTAGCCAGCTTGGATAATAATAGCTAGCATTTATAAAGTGCTCTAAGAGTTGCAAAGTGCTTTACAAATGTGATCTCATTTGATCCTCGCAACCACTCTGGGAGGTGGGTATTATCATTATTATCCCCATTTTACAGATGAGGAGACTGATGCTTTGAAACCAGAAAGAGTTGAATTCAAATCCTACCTCTGAAAAATACCGTGTGCCTCAGGGCAAATCATGTCAATTCTCGGTGCTCTGGGAATCTCTCTAGGATTATAAATTGAAGAGAAGGTACTTATCTGAATTAGTAAATTATTTCCTCATCTGGGAGTTCCCTTATGATATCATCCCATCTCTTTAGGATAGGATACATCCAATCCCTGGCCTATTTGGAACAACATTACTCAGGACACTTCACTCCAGTTTCCTTAGGCTTCCCCTTGCCCCCTCAATTGAGGGTCTTCAAGCCAAGAAGGTTGAAAGATATAAAAATTCATTAAGTATACTCACTAAAAATAATAATAATAACGAGCTGGTCTCCATTGACCAAGAGCACTGAGTAAGCTTTTAGAAAAAGGACATACAATCATCCCTACTCTGTTTGCATGGGGAAAAAGAATAGGGATATAGGCATCTCCCAAAGAAGAAAATTCCCTATTCCAATGCAGGTCAGTGCTTTTTTGACACTTATAGTCTAGGACAGTGATGGGCAAACTATGGCCTGTGGGCCAGATGCAGTCCCCTGAAATGTTCTATCCAGCTGCCAACATTATTCCTAATCTGACGAATACAATGAGTAGGATACAATACAATGAAACTTCGAAAGAGTTGCCTTAGAAACAGACTGACAGACAAGCATTTCCTTTTCTTTGGCCCCCTCTTTAAAAAGTTTGCCCATCACTGGTCTGGGAGATTTGTCCAAACTACTGAAAGTTTAAGTTAAGCCCAGGGTCACAAACCAGTATGTGTCAGGCAGACATTAAATCCAGGTCTTCCTAGTTTCAAGACCAACTCTATGTATTATACTATTGCTACCAGTCTGGAAGAACATAAAGAATAAAAATGGAATGTATACCTGACTCGAAGTTGAGGGTGATCTGGGTTCAGATTTGGCTTCTAATACTAACTGTAGGACCACATGACATAGTATAGGTCTGCAGGGTTTAATAATGAACAAATGTATATAAATCACAATAAAAATGGTGAATTAAAATTGTATTATTATTGTTCTATGCCACTCTATACCTTCCTAGACTTGGGGACCTAAATTCAGTGTCTGCACTAATGGCAAAGAGAAGGGTCTAATTATTCTTTTTTCTCTACCATGACTCAGCTGATAGGGGTTCAGAGTCTTTATTTGACTATACCTATGAAGCTAAATTCATATATGTTCACATAGTTTATGATATGGAGAGAGATAAAGGTTTGGAGAAGGTGCAAGGTGGTTCTGTAAGCTGTTTTCCATGAAAAACATTTGACAAGATAGTGAAGCTGGAGGCATAGTCAGAACAGGCATTAGAGGAGACAGAAGCCAAAGGAGAAGGAATCAATGCCTCAATGAGATTGTAATGGCTCTCTCTGAGGAGGAGGCAAAATCCAGTTGAATTGCTCTGGTGTCCTGAGTCGGCAAATCCCACCAAATCACCACAAAATCCCTGGATATTGATCCATCAGGAGGTTATTAGTCATACCAGCCACTTGCCCTGTAGGGAGGAACTGAGGAGGAGATTTGAATCTAAGCACCTGAACTATGTTTTTTCTTAAGTTCCTGGACTAGGAGATGGGCATAAAGCCTACAAGGTGATTTTGCTAACATCTTAGTTTTTTTCTTCCTTTGTTTCTATCATTTTGAATACATAACTATATACAGGTAAACACTGCTGGTATAAAGAGGCCATTGAAATGTATCATGAAAAGAAGGGAGCATTGGTTGGAAGTACCATAAACCATTAGCTCTTAATTGGATGAATCAGTATGGACAATTCATCTATAATAGTTAATAAACACAACCACTCATTAAGGAGAATGTAGAGTAAGGAAAATAGAAGGCAGAACTAGGAGACAGAGGAAGACATCTCCAAGAGAACCATGGAGAGCCTGGTGTTTCCCAGGGCACCCTTTGGTACTCAATGTAGTACAAAACCACCTGTGTGAGTATAAAATGGCCCTTTTTACTGAATAAAACCTGACTTAGTAGGACTCCCTGATGGTTAAAGAAATAACTGCCAAATTTCCACCACATTTTGATACTGTGGATAACTTCATAGCAGCCAGGATATTTATTAAGAATGTGTGAATCCTCTAAGAAAGCAGAGATCATCCAAATGAGACCACAGTATCAAGAAGTTTCCAAGAGTGACAAGCCCTTGATATTCACTTCTCTGCTCATTCTCCTAGAAAAAAGACCTATTTGCCCTACGAAAAAGTTCCATTCTGCGTTCCTCTCGCCTCCAACACTACTCTCAGGCTTTTTTGCCTTTTGGAACTAGTGGGATTCTATTTAAAGAAGCAATGTCGACTTTATTTGGTTGCTTCTGTATTGGATTGGGTTTTGTTTAATTTATTTGTATCTCTTCACCTCATGGAGAACAAAGCTATCCCACTGAAAAGGAAAGACCAGCAAAAAAAAATTATCTCATTTATTTCAGAGTGGTATGTTTTTTGTACCATCCTCACTGTGTATCCCTTTCCATGTGGCTTAGTCACAAGGTCACTTATTGAAGGGCAAGGTGGTGCCTTGAATCCAGCGCAGTGGCTGTTAGACCCTCCACAGAGCCCAGCAGTGATACTTGCAGGCAATAGGTCTAATGATATCCCAAACTTGACTGTGTCAGGAAGAAGAGAAATCATTAAATAATTATCAACTGTGATAAAACAGCAATTAAGCAAACACTTACTGCTACTTTGGTCCAGATAGCGGGGCTCTCACTTTCCCGGCTACAGCTAATAAGAGGGCCAACAGTGTAAGCACATAATGACTGGCAAAGGCCAAATGTGTCATGGTAGGATTTCATCCACATCCTGTTGTTCTGTTCCATAAGGGTTCCCCTCCCCTTTACTCAGTCCTTCCAGGATGAATCTTTGAAAATCAACATTGCAGAAGAGAAACTCTGGTGATAGTTGTCAATGTGTAGGCAAATGAAACAGAAAATCATTTCAACAGTCCTTGCTAGGATCCTGGAGAGTTCTGTTTAAATAGCTTTGTAATTTGCATCACATTTTTCTATTGCCTTATAAAGATTAATTCAATTCATCTAGCATTTATTAAGCATTGACAATATAGTAGGAAGTTTGCTTAAGTGTAAGGAGACAAATACAGAAACTGTAATATTCTCTGTCCTCAAGGAGCTTACACTGTACTATATCATAATATTCTACCATATGTCTAAACTGGAGATACTTTGTTTTGGCAATAGTTCCTTCTACTTCAGCTTTAAGTGGTTCTCCAAGTCTTCTCCCTTATCCCTTAAGAAAAATATACATCCCACTTGCCATAGGACCATACATTTAGAGCTGGGAGGAACTTTGGAGACCGTTTTTACCCAATACCTTAGTTTAACAGATGAAGACACTGTAAAGGTTAAGAGACTTGGCTAGTATCAAATAGCTAATACGTGTCAAGACAGGATTTTAACTCAGACCTTCCTGATTTCAAGCTCAGAATCCTAGCCACTATACCTTGTTGATTATATCAATATAATAAGGATTGACTCTGACCCTATCTGAGATGAATCAACAAGCAAACATTTATTAAGTGCCTACTATATGCAAGCCACTTTACTAAACAGAGGATTTACCAAAAAAGCAGGAAAAAAAACAATCCCTGCTCTCAAGGAATTTAGTCAAATGAAGAAGACAACATGCTATCAACTGTATCCAAATGAGATATATACAGAATACACTAAATATAATCACAGAGAGAAGGTGCTAAGATTAAGGAGTATTGGAGTATTGGGAAAGGCTTCTTGCAGAAAGATTGGATTTAGCCAGGAATAGATTTGTTACATTTGACTTGAGTTCCAACCAATTATGTTGCTTTCTTTTTAGGAACCCAGTAACCAACACCCAGTTCCATTTAGCCACCTAATATCAAATTAGCTTTTATTTATCTATTACTTCAGAGGTCTAGTAAGCATGAGCAGATACTTCAACAGAAACAAAATGTTGGCATTCAGAAAGTACAGTTGAGCACTCCCAGCAAATATCCATCAAAAAGATCTAGAAAATGAACCAGATATAAGTGTGATAGGAAAATCCAAGAAAAAAAGTCACAGAGAGCCATTTTTCCAATCTAAGTTGGCAGGCCACAAGGAGCATTCCAGGATACTGGGACTGAAAGAGGACAAAGCTGTATCCCAAGCAAGATGTAGGTTCAGATCCATGCTGGGGCACTGTAACATTATGCAGCATGTGGGAACAGGTTCCACCTGGAGATTTTGTCATTCAGGTTGAGTTTGTCATTTTATTACAGAGCAGACTGACAAGGGGAGATGAGTCTAGGAATGGTGAAAAGAAGAGGTTTCAAGACCATGGCTGTGTACTGAGCAAGGAGCAATTTCACCAAAGATGTGCTCTAGAACCTAGGAGCAGAGTAGTGTCTCAATTCCAACTTGCTAGGGTAGGAATCTCAAACCAAGGGGAAGGCTGCAATTCTATTATTCTGTGCCATCAGCACTTCCCAACTGGATGACAGTGACTGAATCTAGAAGAAGTGTGCTTTAGCTCAGACTCTAATCCAGTTCAGGAACTTGCAGAGCTCAGACCAGGGGTCTGTGATCCAACTTTGATCAGACAAAACATTGAAATCCTGAAGATTCCCAGACTGAGCTGTCCCTGGCAACATGGAATACACATCAGTCAATACTAGTCAAGAGAGCAAAAACAGGTCCAGCCCAAACATACCATCCAGATGGGCACATAACCCAAACCTAAGAGAAAGTCTGAATTCATGAAGTTACCTGGAAGAATGATTAATTTTTTAAAAAAAGAATTCTACCATTATAAACTCTTCCAGTGATAGAGACATTCAAGACAAAGAACCAAAGATGAGAATGACTCTAAAACATTAGCAAGCAAAGCCTCTAAGAGAAACACAGAATGGACAAAAGTTCAATTAGAATTACTAGGAGAGATGAAGTAAGAAATTTTTTAAAAGAATGAAAATTTTTTTAATGAAATGAGAGTACTAGAGGAAAAGAAGTTAGAAAATGAATGCAAGCCATGGAAGAAAGAATTGGAAAGGAAATTAGCAGCTTGACATAAGGGGCTAAAAAACAAACTCTTGAATCCCTGAAAATTAGAATAGACCAAATAGAAGCCAATGACTCCATGAGACAACAAGAAATATATATTTTTTAAAACCATTACTGAAAAAAAAACATAAGACATCTCATAACAAAAATGACTAACCTGGAATATAAATTGAGGGAAAAAAATAAGAATTATTGGGTTACTTGAGCACCATGATCAATAGAAGTGCCTAGACAACATATTTCAAGAACCTTTAAAAAACTGCACAGATCTCTTGGAACCATAGGGAAAAGTAAAATGAAAGAATCTACCAGTCATCTCATGAAACAAAACAAAACAAAAATTCCTAGGAATATTATAGATAAATCCAGAGATTACAGGTCAAAGAAAAAATATTACAAGCCTGAAAGAAAGAATTCAAGCACCAAGGAGTCATATATGTTATCATACACCTTTTTGAAGCCACCACAGTGAAAGAGCAGAGAGCTTGGGCTATAAAATTCCAGAAGGCAAAGGGTATACGTTTACACTAGAGAATAGTTTACCTAATAAAACTGGCTATAACCTTACAGAGGGGAAATAAACCTTTAATGAAAAAGAGAATTTCCTGATAAAACGACCCAAGATGTATAGCAATTCTGAAGTTCAAACACAGGAATTATGAGAAACTTAAAATGATAAACCCAGTTGAATCATAAGAGAAAAAACAAAGATAAACTGCTTACATTCCAATAGGGGAAGATGATATATGTATCCTTTCATAGCCCTATCATAATATCACAGAAAGAGTCTAATGTCTTAATGATCTTAGAATAAGAGAAGGTAAAGGAAGGTTAGGGGAATTTATCTTACATAATCTATACAAACAAGGAGGAAGGGGGAGGGAATGGCTGACATTGAATCTCACTCTCATCTGAACTGTTCAAAGAAGGATAGAAGTAGGGGTGGGGGAGGATACTCCTGTACGTGGTGACCTTAACAGCTTCTATAGGTTAAAATTATCATCTCTTTGCAGAAGATTCACATCTATTTTACTAAACTTAGAGTCTCTTCTGAGTTCTAGTGTGGCATCACCAACTGCACATTGTACATTTCTATTGGATGCCCCATAGGTATCTCTCAAACTCAGTGTTTCTGATATAAAACTCATTATCTTTTTCTAAAAACCCACCCTTCTTCCTAAGTACCACCACCCTTCCAAACACCCAGGTTTACATTCTCAAAGAATTACCCTCAGCTCTCCACTCACCTTCACACCTTAGATTCAACCAGCTATCATGTCTTGTCAATTCTACCTCTAGTTATCTCTTATATTCATCCTCTTCTTTCAAGTGACACACAACCATCTTAGTTTAGGCTCTCATCACTTGTCATATAGATAGTATCCAAATTAGTCTCCATAGCTCAAGGCTCTCCCCACTCTAAACTATCATCCACATAGCTGCATAGGCAATATTCCTAAATCATAGTTCTGAACATGTGAATCCTTTCATTGCAAAACATCAGTGGTTCTCTATAATCTCTAGCAAAAAAAATACAAAATCTTTATCCTGTATCTAACACTCTACACAATACATGAAATGAGACTTATTTCACATTATTCTTCTTTACTTATTCTACTTTCTAGTCCAATTGGCCTACTTGCAACTACCTGTACATGTTATTCTCTCTCTTATCTCTTTATAAAATCTGTACCCCCTTTTCCTAGAAATTACTCCCTCCTCACCTTCACTTCATGGCATTTCTAGCCCAAGTTGCTAGTTTTCCCCTCCAAAAAATTATCTTGCACCTGGTTATCTATTGTTTAACCCAAACAGAATATAAGTCCCTTGAGAGCAGAGACAATTTTAATTTTATCTATATTATCTAAATGCCTAAGAGTGTCTGGCATATAGCAAATGCTTAGTAAACATTTGATGGATTAATGAATTTAATGAATGTAATCCTTCTTTCTCAAGAAGAAACATATCTAAATTGATTCAACTACCATCAAGGCAGGGTTTTAAAAAGAATCTCCATGCTTACTTATTCCCAACTCCCATCTTCCATCAAAAAACAAACAAGAACAATTTGGCTAGCATTGTCCTCATTCCTCTAAAAATTTTTAGGGTAATAGTGGCTCCTTCTTCTTAGTTATTCTATTAAAGAATAGGTTCATGGGCTTACTAAATACTAAAATTCAGAGTGGTCCACAACACTCTCCAATACTGCAAGCAACACATTAAAATGTAACTAGAAAACATTTTTTAAAAGAAAATATAATACAACATAGATAATATTAATGTTAAATCTAAGTCAATATGTTACCCTCATATATGGATTGGTGAGCTCCATTTTTATTTGATTTTGACACCACTGACTTAGTTCGACTTTCATTTTACTTTTATTGTTTTCTATTTACTTTAGTGATATCTTTTGCTTTTCATCACCTTCATTTACAAATATGTCCCTCTCCTCTTCCCCACCCAGTGGGTCATCCCTTTTAACAACATTTTTTAAAAGAAAGAGGAAGAAGAAAAAAACAGTTCTGAAAACCCAATGCATCAACCTTGCTGACAGTATATACACTGCTTCTGAAGCATAAACCCCAATCTAATGCAAAGAAGGAAGAGAGGGACATTTTTTTCACTTATTTTTTTAGGAATGAGCTTGATTATTGTCATTACTGCTGGTGGGGCTGTGAATTGGCCTGACTATTCTGGAAAGCATGTTGGAATTAAGGTGAGAAAGTAATCAAAATGTTCACACTCTTTGACCCATTGGTCCCTCAGCTAAATATGAAATCCTAAGAAAACTGATGATAAAAATTAAAGGTCTCATGTGCATCAAAATATTTATGGTAGCACTTTTTGTAGTAACAATGAATTAGAAACAAAAGAGATGTCCATCAGTTGGGAAATGTCTCCACCAGTTTGAGCACTTAACTGTTATTGTGCTGTAACAAGAAGATTAATATAATAAAAACAGAGAAGCAATGGGAAATTTATATGAATAGAGACAATGTGAAAGAAAACCAGGAAAACAATCTATACCATGGCCACAGCAGAATGATGTAAATAGAAAGAACTACAACAAAATAAAAACACTCAGCTTGTGAAATGATAATGATCAAGATTACCACTTGCTAAAAGAGATATGAATTGACACCTACAACAACATTTATTTGCAGAGGTAAGGAACTATGGATATGCAATGCTGCATATCACATCAGACTACTTTTGCTCACATATTTTCTCATTTTTAATTTGTTATAAGAGCTTGGCATAAGATATATTTGGAAATTAAGGTGATGTAAAAAGAAAAGCTATCAAAAATAATTTTAAATAATTAGAGTGTTGAGCGGATTTTCTTTGCTTGTCGCTTTGTTTTTACTCTTGCCATTTACATTGTTGTCATTGTGTGTGCATAATTTTCTCAGATCTGCTTAGTTTGGGTCAATAAGCCTGTGCTTTGAATTCTTCATAATCATCATATGTTATAGTATGGTGGTATTTCATTACATTCATTTATCACAATCTGTTTAGTCATTTCCCATTCAAAAGACATCCACTTTGCCTCCAGTTTTTTATCACAAAAAAAAATGACCCTATGAATACTTGGATTTTTAAAGTTCTGCTTTTTCCCAGCACCTTGAAACTCTTTAATTTAAAAAAAAAGAGGGAAATGAGATCCAGAGAGAAATGAAGAAGCTTTACTGACCCCTTTTGTATTTTGAAAATCCTTGACACAAATAATCACCCCCTTGTTTCATCTTTTTATTCATTTGGATTCCAGGCTCATGATGGTTGTTGGGTTTTTTCCCGTAAAGCAGGATATGCCTTTATTGTAGACATTAATTTCAGAAATTTCAGATCATTGCTTAGATACCATGATGCAGCTTAGATACCAAAATTAAAGATTAAATATTCTGAACCTAGAAATAGAAAAAAAAATCTTTGACTTATCAGATGAGCAAATGAACAATATATACATTTTTATGGTTCTATCTCAAGCCACCTTTGCTTGTATATTTGCATGTAAATATAAAGAAGGCAAATTTTCCTTGGCTCACAAAAAAGAAGCTGCAGGATCCTAGTCATTTCAAATTCTCACTGCTGCCAGCAGGTAAAAGTTCTGCAGACTGATGACTGATTCTTTGTCTGCCCCCACCATTCTTAACCCATACTCCTTTTGTGGCAACAAAGCTAGTTATCTCTGTTCATGCTGACCTAAGTCCATCTCACCTGCCTTTCTAGTCCTATTAACCTCTGGTAAGGAATGACAGCCATGATCCAAGATAGGTCATTGAGAGCAACCTCAAAGAGACTTCTAGACAGCAACACCATACTTCTAAAAAGCTCCATATTGGAAAAGTTAAGTTTTTTAAGGTATTATGTAGCACCTTGGTTCCTTCTCCATTTTCATGGAGAGCAAACATACATTCACTCTCTGAAAAAAATAAAAATACTTGCATAGATTAGGGAGCCTACTCATTTTCCACTCATTGCTCAGAAACACTTCAGGTAAGCTCAGGAACCTCATTGGAAGCTAAACACAGCTCCAGTTCCCAGGATTCTATCTCTTTCTCTCTCTTCTTTTTCAACAGCAATCCATAGTGCCATTTGGCCAAGTGGCTCAACTCTGTGTGAAACTGATTTCTGAATTTTTTATTTTTTTGCTGTTTATATTCAGATTTGTTAGTCACTTATTTCAGGCAGCCTAGCACTAATAAATATTTCTAATCTGAGTTGAGTGTGATGGGATTTTATTATCTAAATAAAAAGCCAGGTAAATAAGATGATTGCATGCAACCAGGAAAAGGTATTCTTAGCATTAGACACCTCTAACATTTCCAGTCACCACTATTAATCAACAAAAGGAGATATAAATTTATAAATGCTAAAAATCCATCATACTTTTTCATGCTAAACCTTGGCATAACACATAAAGGAGCACTTCAAGGGGAAGTTTGGGATATTAAAGGCATATCACTAAAATTTTGAGATTAATATCATAGAGGATTTCCCTACAAATCATCCTTTGGGCTTACCATCAGAGACAGTAGGTAGATTAGAAATGAACCAGAAGGTTGACCTAAAAATGGAATTTCTGATATGCTTATATTTTTACATTTATTTGAAAGATACCAAAATAGATCCAATGACAAGTAAAAGAGAAGTATATTTTATTTATATACGGACATTATATCAGCCCATAATGCTCAACACCTCTAGATTTGCTTTTCTTTATTTCTGTTGTTCCTTCATATCAACATCATTCAAGGTGAATTTAGAAAGGGGGAAAAAACACTTTCTGATCACCTAGTGTAAACTTTAGCTTCATTACAAAGTAATCACTCAAGACTGAGGTATTTTTTCTAACTTATCTCCTCATTTTAAGCATATTTTGAATCTTTGGATCTAAGTGTGGAGATGGTTGATGAGTCTCACATCCTTCCTGGAGACATTTCATCCAATTAATCACTCTTTCCAAGCCAAAGCCTAATCTTTGATTTGCTCCTTTTAGACAGTATGTCCTATGGATCAGTGACCATCTTTCAAGCCATCTTCCTGTTTATTGCCTTAAAAGTGGGAAATGGCTAACTGGACAAAGCAAGTCTCTCAAGGACAAGTAGAGTGTACAATCCTCTAATAAATATTCAGGTCAATGTCTTTCAAATGTTATTGTGAATCACTTTCCCCTCCTTCCTTCCCATGCTTCAGTCATCTTGCTGGCTCCAAATTTTTACCCTTTGTCTCAGGCCTCAGCTGCCTTTGGTTTATTGCATACGACTGCTATTGTCTTTGTCTTTTCTATCCGCTTCAGTGTGTCTCATTTTCCTAAAGTACCTGGCACCCACTTTTCCATAACATTGTTCCTTTGTTCCAGGAAAACATAATTTTAGGAGGCAGCAGAAACACAGTTCCAAAGGCCACAGGGTGACATCCTCTCTCACCTGATCTTTATTCATGTCTGGTTTTTTAATTGCTTTTTTTTTCCATTTCTCAAGCACCATGTACCTCCCTTCCTCCCTGACAGGAAGGAGCATTTTATTTCTCATTCAAAATGCCTTCCTACTGATCTCTATTCTTCAGAAGTTCCAGAGGCCCCTTGTTACCTGTTGGTTTTTCTCATGTTGGTTGATCTGTTGGCCTTGCTGTAGTTTATTACTGTTTCAACTTTTTTTCCCCTCTTTCCAAACTTAGGCCAGAACTTATAACCTGCTGTCTTTTCTCATCTTCACTATCATTATCTTCAGCCCCAGTCTTCCCCATGTTTTTTTTTTTATTCCAACACTGAGCTCTTTAAAGAAACAAAGAGAAGAATTATGTGATGGCTTCTACCGTCTGAGCATCTGTGGCTTTGTTTGAGTGAGCGTTTTCACATCCAAAGCTAAACCTTGACTTAACACATAAACTCAATTGACAAGAGGAGTATCCGCGTTCAAGCCCACCAATCGGCAGAGGACACAATCAGAGGGTTATTGGCAGGTACCTTCTAATCTCCCTGGTGCACTGAAAAAACTCAATTCATTAAAATAATAAAAAAAGATCTTGGTCCCTCATGTGAGCGGCATGTGATTTTTCCATGAACGTTCAGCTCAGAAGGCACGGTGCCTATTATACATTCCATTTATAAATCAAACACCCCACGTCCTGCGGCTGCACGCTGACATGTCAGCGAGGTTTGGGTCAGCCGCACACACTTTCACATGAACAGCAGATTAAGGCAGAGAGAAAGAGAAGTGGCTCTTCCCTCCCCGCCCCCCCAACCCTTTACCCACCAGTAATAGGCAGATTGTACATTCAAATTGGGCTAAGACTCCAAAACCAAAGTTCCATGAACCACAGGAGCAAAAAAACTTGAGATAAAAGACAAGATCCTTCTGTTCTTTTAGCTTCCTCACCTTTCTTTCTCGCTCCCCTTCATCATGTTCATTGGGAAGTAATGTGTGTGTTCATACGTGTGATTTAAAGGGTATATCTAGGAAAAGAACGAATAAAATCTAGCCAGGAAAG
Source organism: Gracilinanus agilis (assembly GCF_016433145.1). Lineage (NCBI taxonomy): Eukaryota > Metazoa > Chordata > Mammalia > Didelphimorphia > Didelphidae > Gracilinanus > Gracilinanus agilis. The sequence goes on from NC_058133.1 coordinate 120,900,789, forward strand.
ATTCTAGTTTCCAAAGCCCCATGGGGTTGGAGACCTGAGAGCCTTGGAGTGTAATTATCTATATACACAATGAGTAACAGATTATAGAGGACCCTCACTCAGCCAAGTTTTCTATAGGTTGTCTTAAGGTCATGAAAGCTGATCTTCTAGGCCATCACCAAGGAACTCTTCCATGAAGACAAGATATGCCAAATCAGAACAACCATATTTGACAGTCTTTTTGCAGTTTGTTCACTGAGCAGTGGTTGTCTTGTCGTTCTATTTATGTCAAAATCTTCCAGATCACCAAGAGAACACCAAGGAAGAGTTTTCTTTAAGAAAATGTCTTCGGTCCCAGGTATGTAATTTCCATATACATCTCAGGATCATCGCCTTTTGTCATAGGCTAGCTATCTGAAGGAGAACAACAGATGCAAGTGTATATTGAAGTTCTTTGCCTGAAACTAGATAAGGACCAGAGAGAAAATGAGCTGGAGTGAACTGGGAATATTACAAGGACTTTCTTCCATAAGAAATATAAGGACTGGGATGTAAAGAAAAATGCTTGCTAGCAGATGAAGGATTCAGGGACTATTTAAGTATACAAGGATCATAGTTAGCAATCTTCAGTGCTTTGGGTAGACTTAAAGAGGAAGTAAGAAAATGTGGAATATTGTGACTGAGCTTTTTAATAATACAACTACCATTTAAAATATACGTGTATATTTTATGCTTCTGTATAGCACTTAAATTTTACATCTATAGGACTGGAATAGCACTTCAATGAAGGTACTGAAAAAATAAAGAGAGACGTATCTCTCTATATCTTTATGTCTATGTAGAAATTCATACATATCTCCTTCTACACCTCTATTTAAGGGCTATTCCAGTTCTGCATTGTGGTGTAAAGGTGACTTATGCCAAGCTATACAAGACTGGGTAGGTCTAAATAGGAAAGAAAACCTTTCAGTATTGGCCTAGAAATGGCCTATTTGATCCCTACAAGAATGGTCACTAAATAATTAATTTTTTTCTAACAGCACAATTCATGAAGCTCTTGTCCTAAAATAAAGAAATGTTGTGACCTGAATCAGTGGAAGGAGTACCTACAATAATGAAATATTGCAGATCCTCATATCCCAAAGCCAGATATGCCATACTGTAAGAGATTTTAGACTTACCCATTCCCATTTTATTAAGCTTATAGAACAGACAAATCATTAAAAACCTACCGCAATGGAAAAGGTAAAAAAGTGATTAAAAACTGGTATATATGGATGGGATAGTGTTACAACACGGTGCCTTGGTGAATATATTTTGCCATACTTTAATCCTCAATGTACCCAGAAGGACTACAACCACAATATTGAATCATTATTCCTGATGAATTGGTAAGTGTGCTGAGCTGAATGGCTTGGCTATACAGTAGTTCATTGTATGTGTATCCATTGTGTCTTATCAAGAAATGTTTTGTGTCTACTTTGAAAGAGTCGAATGACAATTTATCCTTTGCATACAGAGAAGGCACCATTGAACTATGTCCTTTGAGTTGGTTTTCTAGAGACAGGGATGGACTTGTGCTACTCACCTTGTCCCCTTTGTGGCCAGTGGCATTTCCTGGAGATAGGTTGGATGAAATTCAGAGAGTTCAAGTTAATTGTCCCACATTAGTAGGTCACTGGAGCTTTGTCTCAGTGGTGCCATGATGAAATTGACTGATGTGAGCCACAGTAGGTAGAACACATTAAAATTTAAAATGCATCTTTAAAGCTTCCTTACACTAATAGAGACAGTGTTCACGTGAGATAATACTTATTCTGAGATTGTCATTTTCATTAAATGCATTAGTTAAATTAAGAACAATTCTCTTAAAATAGTTGATGCTAACATATACCTGTTGGGTTGGTTGTTATGCTCTGCTGTTGATATGAATATCTTTTCTTACTTTTAATTAAGTGAGTACAAATGATTTCTCTTCTCAAGGTAGGCATGTATAAGACAGATAATCCAGTCCTTGTCTTGGCTTGTGAGTTTTGCTGCATACATAAGAACACAAGTGGCAATTGCTGCAGCATAAATGAGATGAAATAATACATAAAGTAAATGATTTGCTCAGAAGCAATATTTAGAAATTGTATACCCCTTTTGGCTTGTGTTTCTCTATGTTGAAGTGAATTCTTCTCCTCCTTCATACCATATTATGCCTATTAGCAGTACAGACAGAATAAACCAGTAATGTGATTTTGTAATTTTGGGCAGTACATATGTTCTTCCCCTAGATGTATTGCCTTATTTGTCTCTTATATTCAGTGGAATTATCTATCTTCCTTCCACTGGGATAAAATGGACTAACTGACACACAGAGCCCCATAGAATATGGATAAACTGGTTTCCAAAATATCAGGTTAATTCATATAGACAGATTCCAACAAGTTAGAACATTATCAAAAAGTCATATTTCTTTTGTAATTGTTACTTGAAAATACAACACGTAGCTGCTACTCTGAACAAATGCATTCTTTTAAAATACAGTGTTTCATTGTGGCAGATCTGCATGGTCATTCATTCTACTTAACCTCAGAAAAAAGGATGCAAACTCATCAATAGTGACCATTGCCAGAAAGCAGTGCATGTGATTGAGGGGTGGTTTCTGTTATATTACACCAGTCATTTTAATGAGGAATTTCAATGACATATTAAATGACATGTATCAACAAAGAGATAGAAAACAATACATTTTTGAAGCAGAATTGTCCTATTGATTTAGATCTTTATAGAAAGTTAAATGAGATCATTGAGGGGTAGGAATCAACTGTAAGAACTGAATTATCTAAATCTACTCTATTTAATTGCCTAAATAATTGTAAAAGAGTCCCTTTGCTTAGTGTAATGGAGATGGTCTAAATGAAACAAGAAATTTGAGATTTGTAAAAATCATAGAATCGTAGAGGTGAAAGAGTCCTTAGACATCACTAAGTCCAGCTCCCTTCGTTTTATAGATAAGAAACTCAGACTCAGAGAACGTAAGTGATTTTCTCAGGCTCATTAAGCAACATAAATGCAGAAAGCAGAAAAATGAAGACTGAAACTAAACTTATGCAATGCCTTCATGACAATAATAACTCACATTTAAACAGAATTTTAAGGTTTACAGAGTGTTTCCCCCCAACAGCTTTACTGTTGTAGCCTACTGGATGTACTCATCACATAGTAAGTGTTTAATAAATACTATCCTCATTTCACAAATGAGGAAACTGAGACTAAGGAAGGGCAAGTGGATTGTTTATGATTATGAATAGCAGAGTAAACTTCAGAGTAAGGATTTATACTAAAGGATCCTGACTTCAGATTCAGTGATCCAGTGGAATTAGGAATGATGATGAAGATGATAGTTAACATTTATATAGCGCTTTGAGGTTTACATATAAAATGTTTTTCATATTTTCTCTCATTTGAAGGAGTGGATTCTTTACCAAAGGATGTTTCCAAGTATAATCTTGACAACCTTTTGTCTGGTATGTTGTAGAGAGGACACAGGAAAGGACCTTCATTTGTTCTTCAAAAATCTGGGCTACAGTCAATGATCATGCTTGAAAAATTAAATAAGTATAATTTGGGGGATTCATTTTTTAAATTCTTCTCTCACGCTACTGATAGAATTTGTGCTGCTCATCTGGTCCTCCTTGTAACCAAAATTATATGCTGGAGGGTCAAAAAATGAGCTAAACAAGATCTGTAAGATCTGTTTCTAATCTAGTGTATTGTTCGTCTAATCTGATAACATTCAGTCTGAGAGGGTGTCAAATTGATGAAGTGCTTGCCATGGCTCTCTGGACACCACAGCAAAGAATTCCCACTTGAGGTTACCTATGAAAACTCAACATGACTGTGCGGGTTTTTCTTAATAATTATCCCCAAAAAAGAAAAAAAAGGAAGAAAATGCCACCTTTGTCATAGGAAGACAATACTAAGATTTGTAATACATATATGTGTGTATGTACGCGCATATATGTATTACATATATAACCATATTGGTCTTAAATTGATCTCGAAGCTGTTGCTGATGACTAAATATATCTCACTAACATGCATATCTCATATAAACCATGGTAACAAAAGAATTGCTAAATCTGGTACCAGCAAGTGAATTATCTGCAGGCATCTGAGCTCTGAGATTTCATTTCTGATGAATCTACTAATGCTAAGACTCATCTCAGTATACAACAGAAAGCTCATTACTCTGCTTTAAAAAAATAATGTTCTCCTATTCATATTAACTTCAAAAATATGTGAAAACAATGTTATTAAAGTAAGGTTTTTCTTTTAGAGACAAATTAGGCCCATGGGGCAGATAAAGGTGAGCCCTTTTAAAAAAACTGTCAGTCTTCCAAAATATTTTTAATTTTTAAATTTAAAGTTGTTACCATTTTTTTCTATCTATTCCAAGATCTGCAAGCTTTTCAGGAAGAATTCAGGAGAGTTCTCACTCTTTTTCACCCACTCCTACATTAATGAAATGGCATAGAATAGTTATGCCCTTTGTGGGATTATAAGAAATAATAAAAATATATTTAGGAATTTGTTAATAGGTATTGCTGCCAATCATACTTATTAACATGCAGATATATTTTAATAACTAGGCTGTTGCATGCCCAAAGCAAGTCACATAATACATAAGGACCAATGGGCCACGAGCCACATTTTCAACCATCTTATTATATAGGACATGGCAGGATGGGTACAGTCAGAATTTTTTAAGAGGAAAAAAGGGAGACAAAAGACTTACAGGACCAAGAACTGATAACAGGAGAAGATCTGTATCAGATAAACATCAGCAATTAATATAGTTAGGCTGATAATATTGCAAACAGATAGCAGGAAGTGACCAGATAGAGCCAGATTTAAAGTTATGGTAAATGCCTCAGTTAAATTCAAAAGGCTTTAGCTAATTACAGGAATGTCTGCCTCAGGCAAAATGGCTACTATATTAAGATACTCTTGACAGAAACAAAGAATGATGCTATATCAAAAAATTTTTTTAAAAACCCAGGCACAGAAATATTCAGAAGGTCCTTGATTTCCCCTTTTCTCAATTCCCAAATGAACTAACCTGGTTTTGGCTCTGAGACCAAATCAGTCATAAATCTCAATTCACGGTACTTAGAGTTGGAAGAGACCTAGAAAGATAATCTAATCCAAATCCTTCATTTTATAGATGACGAAACTGAGACCCAGAGAAGGAAGCAACTTTCCCAAGGTCACAAAGGTAATAAAGTAGCAGCACCAAAATCCAAAACCAAGTTTTTTTTACTCCATATCTAATGTAGTTTTCATTCTATTCTTTCACTTCCCATGCTTTAGCTCCTATGAGTCCAAAGTCTCTCATTTTTTTCTGTTTCTTTGACTCAATTTAGACTGAGTCTGCCTTTGAATTGAGCCCTCTGTTCTGTTATAGCAATGAGAGACTGATCAACTTATCACACCCACTATCTTCCACTTAAAACCTGTGCTCCACCCTCTTGCCAGGAGCCTCAAAGTAGGTTGTAGAGATCTTAATTCTACTCCTCTCCATACCCCAGAACCTCTATTGTTCTTAGTGTACCCTTAACTAACCAGCACTGAAATTTCAATGTTAGCATTTACTATTAAGTGGGCAAGATGGACCACCCAAGAGGAAAGGTTGTAAAGTTATGGGATGTTTCAAGAAATGAAGAAATATTTAGTGGGGTCAAAGATAGCAAAGGTTTTCTTAAATGAGAGGGGGAAAGAAATAGAAAGAGGGGAAAAAAGAAGAATGTACTTAACAAGAAAAATTATAATCTTTATTTTGGAAAAGAAGAGAATTGAATTGAAGCTTGATTGATCAATGTGCAGAAGCTAGATGTGCATTGACAGAATGGACTTAGATTCAGGAGATCTATGTTTGAATTTTAATTCTGATAATAGGCAAGTTACTTGGCCTGAGCCTATTTATTCATCTGTGTATAAGTAGAAATCTTGTACCCTTGGACTTCATCTCCCAGCATCCCTATTCCTGTGTCCCCATATTTGTGTTTTCACGTGTTGTTTTTAAGTTTGTGGTAAGCCTGCCCTTTTCCCTTCCCCCCCCCCCATTTGAGGCTGGGTGAGCTTGCTAGTTTTTATTTTCCTTTGTTTCAAGTTAATATTAATAAACTTTATAAATATAATACTTGGAGTATTTGAATATTATTTTTAATTCTCACATCTGTAAAATGAGGATAACATATTACCTTTATCACCATCACAGAATTTTGAAAACTGGGTTTTATAAATGTGAAAGCATAAGTAAATGTAAGTTATTGTTACAGTATCTGACAAGAATATGCTTCTTAGTAAATGCTGATTGATTGATTCTCTTGGAGTTGAGGAAGGAGGTAGAAAAGCAGTTCTACCAGAGGAATAGCAATATATACTTTAATATTTGATAATAGTTTATGTAAATATATAATTGGCATTAGTTTTACTCATTTCTGATTAAGGTTTGTGGAATCTTCTACATAATCCTGTTTGAATTGGAGAGCTTTCCATCAGTTGACCTAGTTTTATACACATTCTTTTGCATAGACCAGGGAGTTAATTTAAGAGGATGTTTTTAGTTATTTGTTTGTTTGTTTGTTTGTTTGTTTGTTTATTTTATCTCCAGCACTTGCCACTATAGGTGTAACATTTGTTGTTGTTCAATCATTTTCAGTCTTGTCCAACTCTTTGTGACCCTATCTGGGGTTTTCTTAGAAAAGATACTATACTCTAGTTTGCCATTTTCTTCTTCAACTCATTTTACAGATGAGGATAATGAGGCAAACAGGTTGAAGTGACTTGCCCAGGGCAACACAGTGAGTATGATTCTGAGGCCAGATTTGAATTCCAGAGTCTTCCTGACTCCAAGCCAAACCCCTCTATCCACTGTACCACCTAGCTGCCCCATGATGTATAGTAGCAGTTAATAAATGCTTCACTATTGATTGATTTTTCTTATGACTACAATGGGTTTAAAGTCTAAGATTGTTTAGACCACAATTGGGTAACTAAAACACTCTATCTGGATTGTGACAACAACCAATCCAGTTTTCAGCCTTTTTTTTAGTAATCCTTGTCACTATAAAGTCACTGATCAATTACAACACAATAGTGAAGACTGTGGAAAAGTGTATTGTTGTGCAAGACATGAAACAATATATAGACATGACCTTAAATCTGGTCTAAGTTAGCAAAGCAAAATGAAATATTGTTGCAAATATCTGGATAATTCAAATGCTAATGTTCCATTTTGGTTTTAAATTTCCGAATGTTTTTGATGACAATTATTCTTCTTGAAGCTGCAAGGATGTTTGTTTTTACTTCAATGTACATGGTTAGTATAACCCCACCTTAATTATAAATGCATAACCCTTTTTGATAGAGAAGTACTCTAAGAAGGCTGCTTACTGAGTGTTATCAAGAGACCTACCACAGGCATTCAATTTAGTTAATAACTGGATACTGAAAGACTTGAACATTTTTTTTCTTCTGGAAAAACTCTTTAGTTCATCCTATAACTGAGTTTCATAGAGTAGTTTCAAGGTTGCCTATGAAGGTGAGCAGCTGGAGTCCTAAGAACTTAATTTAAAGAAATTCAAAGAGCAAAAAATGCACTTTGTTCTTTGGCTTTCTTAAACCCACACTTCATTTCCTTTCATAATCTTTTGTCTTTCATAGCTAAAATACATACAAACTGTATGGGGTGGGGTGGGGAGAAAGGTCTCTGAAATCTCCCTGGGCACCTCGTAGACCCAAGTGATTTAAAATGGCATACACATATTCTAATATTAAGATTTTTTATATAGTAACATTTGTAGCATAGAGAATAGCATTGTGCAGAGAAAATTACCATTTCCTTGTTTTTCAGTACAAATTCAAGGACAGGGAAACCTACTTATAGCTTTACTATTTATAAGGTTTTCATTTTCTCAGCTCCTTGGGAAAAAAAAAAAACTGACACAGGCAAGTTTTCCAACCTTCTAAAATCAGTGTTAAGCAAAAACAAAAACAAAACAAAAACAATGAAAAACAACCCTCCAGTGAATTATTATCATCAGTGTCCTTAAATATGAATCTCCTCCAAGTATTTCATTTGACCCCACTACCAACCAGCATCTGCCCACTTTATAGCACTTTAGCCATTAATGATCTCCTCCTGGCCCTCTCTAATGGTCTCTTCTCTACCCATCTTTTCTTTTATCTCATCTGTTAGCTTTGATAGAGTCAAACACTCTTTTCCTCCTCCTCCATAAGCCTCTCGTCTCCTAATTCTCTTTTTACTTAATTCTCTCTGTTCCTTTTCTTTTGAGAATTTCTAACATTTCTTTTGAGAATTTCTTCCTTCCTCTCACTGGTTCTCTCTTCTCAACCTACTTTCTTACCCTAGGTGGCTTCCTTTGTTCCCTATAAATCTGCCGATGGATGAATCCAAACCTTACTTTTACACCTTTGGGCCCTCTTTTTCTATTAATTTTTTAAATCTCTTTTTTGTTCAACTGATATTAGTACTATCGAAAACTCAAGTTGATTTCTCTTTCCTTTTAGGACCTACTTCTAACATAGTCCATTTCTTCATGACAACTTGTTAGTTTTCAAAAATTTTGTCTGCCAATGGAGATCAAAGATTTTTCATCCTTTCCTTCTAAAATCTTATCAATTCTTCAGAGAATTCTCCAAATTAATAAATGTGTTAATTTTTCATTTAGAATTATGCCAACTATGCAGGGGCTCAATAAGTGAGCTTTCATAATAATGAGGTTGCTAGATCACATGTACCTCAGTGAGATATCTTTATCAGAAATATTTAAACAATAATAATAAATGGCATCCCTCTGCTAAAATCCTACTTCAAAGAATTATTATGATGGACAAAGCTAAACCTGAGTTCTTTAAGGCTATGTCCAAGAAACAAAAGTACTCATGAGAGACAGGGAAATTAATGGAATATAAATTTTCCTCTAGTCTCCCCAAAAAAGTCTCATAAAAAGGTGCTGATTTTGTGACAAGAATATTGTCTGCACCCTGAGACAGGGAAGAAATGAATAGAATTATTCTGTAGCCCTAAATTGGCTATGAAGGAGGAGGACCATCATCAGCTAAGATTTAAGAAGTTTGCACATCTGCCTGAGGGACTCTCTCTATGTGCCAGTCACAGGGCTACAGGCCTAGTTAAAACAAAAGAGATGGAAATTTGTTTTTAAAAAAAGAAACAGAGTACATGCTAGTCCTGGCTAGCTTATTTTAAGAGCTGTAAAATTTTCCTGAAGTTGAAGAGGCTGAAGAACAAGCAAAGCAGAGGTAGTGGTGAAAAACCAATCTTGTAAGTCTCAATGAAGTCAAGAGACTGGTAATTCTGAGACACACAAGAGAAAGGGGAATGAGTTGGGAGAAGAAAGGAGAGAGGAAAGGGATGGAGGGAGAGACAAACACAAAAAAGTCAGAGAAGGAAAAAAAGGAGAGAAGGGGGAGAAAGAGAGGGACAGAAACAGAGAGAAGAAGGAAAGAGAGAAGAGGCAGAGAGATAGAAAGGGACAGAGGAGGAGGGGGGGGAGAGAGAGAGAAAGACCCTTTGGCAACAATGAAGTGACTAGTTTCTAGAATGTGACTAGAATGGAAGGACATACTAAAGAAAGCCTTGCACCCAAGAACCAGAGGAGGAATTGGAATTGAGGAGCAGTACTATAAAGCAGGGGTCATCAAAACAATAGGGTACCAGCTAAAAGACAGGAGGGAGGATCAGTGCAATAGACTTGGGGTAAGTGACGTCAGCGAGTCAGTCTATGATAAACCGAAAGAGCCCAACTTTTGGGACAAAAATCCACTATTTGACAAAAACTGCTGGGAAAACTGGAAAACAATATGGGAAAGATTAGTTTAGATCAACATCTCATACCCTACACCAAGATAAATTCAGAATGGGTGAATGACTTGAATATAAAGAAGGAAACTATAAGTAAATTAAGTAAACACAGAATAGTATACATGTCTGATCGCTGGGAAAGGAAAGATTTTAAAACCAAGCAAGAGTTAAAGGAAATTACAAAATGTAAAATAAATAATTTTGATTATATTAAATTAAAAAGTTTTTGTACAAACAAAAACAATGCAACCAAAATCAGAAGGGAAACAACAAACTGGGAAAAAATCTTTATAACAAAAAACTCTGACAGGGGTCTAATTACTACAAGGAGCTAAATCAATTGTATAAAAAATCAAGCCATTCCCCAATTGATAAATGGGCAAGGGGCAGGAATAGGCAATTTTCAGATAAAGAAATCAAAACTATCAATAAGCACATAAGAAATTTCTAATAATTAGAGAAATGCAAATCAAAACAACTCTGAGGTATCACATCACACCTAGTAGATTGGCTAAAATAATAGCAGGGAGAGTAATAAATGTTGGAAGGGATGAGGCAAAATTGGGACATTAATGCATTGCTGGTGGAGTTGTGAACTGATCCAACCATTCTGGATGGCAATTTGTAACTATGCCCAAAAAGCTCTAAAAGACTGCCGGCCCTTTGATCCAGTCATACCAATGCTGGGTTAGTACCCCAAAGAGATCATAAATAAACAGACTTGTACAAAAATATTTATAGCCGTGCTTTTTGTGGTGGCAAAAAACTGGAAAATGAGAGAATGCCCTTCAATTGGGGAATGGTTGAACAAATTGTGGTTTATGCTGGGTGATGGAATACTATTGTGCTCAAAGGAATAATAAACTGGAGGAATTCCATGTGAACTGGAATGACCTCCAGGAATTGATGTAGAGTGAGAGGAGCAGAGTCAGAAGAACATTGTACACAGAGACTGATACACTATGGTAAAATTGAATGTAATGGATTTCTGTACTAGCAGCAATATAATGACCCAGGACAATTCTGAGGGATTTATGGAAAAGAACGCTACCCACGTTCAGAGGAAGAACTACAGGAGTGAAAACACAGAAGAAAAACAACTGCTTGAACACATGGGTTGATACGGACATGATTGGGGATGTAGACTCAAAAAGGCCACACCAATGCAAGTATCAATAAAATGGAAATAGGTCTTGATTGATGACATAGGTTAAAACCAGTGGAAATGTGCATCAGCTATGGGGGGGGGGGGGAAGTTGAAGTGGGGAGAAGGGGAAAGTAAGAACATGGATCATGTAACCATGGAAAATGTTTCTAAATAATAAAAACAAACCAATAAATATATAAATAAATTGAGGAACAGTGAGACACAGGTTTATGTAGAGGTGTGAACCTGGATTGTGCCCTTCTGTCAGTCATCCAGATTTTGTAGGCCCAAGAGAAAGAGATTTGACTCTCTAGAAACCTTAAGTTCCATTCCTGCTTCTAGAACCTTCACTCCAGAATAACAGGCCCCCATCGGAGATGGGACTTCCCAGAGGACAAGTTCTTTTTACTATTTCTGGACCTAGATAAAAGTCCTTTCTGTAGTTTTGGTTGTGTAGAATAGACTTTTATTCTCTATGCTTTTTTAATTTGGTATTTGAAAGGTAACTTTAGTAAAGAACTAGAAAAGAGTCAAGCTCAAATGTTCTTAAGTGTTTCCTAGTTAGGGGCAAAACAAGATTAACTTTCAAGATAAGTGTCTCACACATGAATTCTGATTTGACTTATAGAAGTATATCATGGTATGGAGAAATTTCAAGCTATAAACTAAATTAAACATCTTTAGAATCTAAGGATTAAGAAAATTGTAATGATTTTTTAAAAGCCAGTACCCTAGTGTGAAAAATGAATCAAACTCTCTTTTGTCTATCAATCAGCACTTTTAAGTTAATCAATCAAAAACTTACCTTACCAGTCACTAAGTATTAGAGTTCACAAGTCACTTGCTAGAATGGGTGGCGACTCCAGAAGTCACTGCCCACCCCCTGGGCAGTGCTAGGCAAATTGAAAGACTGTGATTGGTTCCCATAAAGTGGGGAAGGGGCAGGAAGTGACATGGAAAAAAGACTATAAAAAGTCCTGAACTTCCTGTCCAAGGGACTTCTCCTTTAGATTTCTCCTTTGAAGTTCTTCTTTGGAGTCTCTGCTTCTGGGATCTTCTTCTTTGGACTTCTTTGGAAGATAGCTCCTTGGGGCTTTTGGACTTCGACTTTGACTTAGAGCTTTGGGCCTTTTGACTGTAGTTTTTGGTTTTCAGCTTTGGAACTTCTTGGAGTTGGGGACTTTCTTGTTGGGTTCACTGCTGCCTCAGTGAGCTTAACTCACAAGGGTTTTTCTGCATTAGGACCTTGCCTGGATCCTGCCTGACTTACTAGTGAGTAACTAGGATTCCCATGTAGAGACTGGAACTCTGTTGGGAGTGAGCTTCATTTCACCAGATCAGCCTTTAGGGAAGGTTAGGCAGTCTCCTTACCTCTTTCCCTTCCACATTTCCCTCTTTTTACTAATATTCCAATTAAACAAAATTGTTAAAAGCTGCAAATAGTTTTCCTGACTTAAGGAATAATAATCAGTGACCACTTTTTTTAACTCTTTTATTTAGTCAAAATCTCAATTTAACCATTATACTAGTAAATTGTTTCCCCTCCCAATTTCCTCTGCTTTTTTAAAATGAAAGATACAATTCCAAATTGAATGAAGTAAAAAAAATTAATTAGTGAACAAAGGAAAATAAAGAATTAGTTCAATTACTTACTAGTTTGGTTAGGGGGCAATAAGATTTTCATTTCTAAGAACACTTAGAACTCTTTGCAGTAAGAGAAATAAGTTCATTTCTGGGCCTGTGCATAAAACTTTCCTAGTTAGGAAGAACTGATCAGTTTGCCTTTCATAAGCATCCCCTTTGATACCTCAGGGTCACTGCCATACTATAATAAGGCATAAGAATAGGGACTGAGTAGAAGGTGTATTGCATTCCTTTAAAAACTAATTCTATACAAACAAAACAAATGCAACTAAGATTAGAAGGGAAAGAATAAGTAGAGGAAAAAAATTATAGCAAATGTCTCTGACAAAGGCCTCATTTCTCAAATATACAGAGAATTAAATCAAATTTATAAGAATACAAAGCATTCCCCAACTGATAAATGAACAGGCAGTTCTCAGATGACATTAAAACTATAGTCATTAAAAAATGCTCCAAATCTCTATTGATTAGGGAAATGCAAATTTAAAATTTCTGAAATACCATGTCATATCTATCAGATTGACTAAAACAACCAGAAAGGGAAATAATAAATGTTGGCAGTGATGTGGGAAAATTGGAACACTAATATAAGGTTGGTAGAACTATGGACTGATACAACCATTCTGGAGAACAATATAGGACCAAACCCAAAGGGCCATAAAAAGTATGCATACCCTTTGAACCAGTAATACCACTATCAGGGCTATATCCCCAAGAGATCAGAGATAGGAAGAAAAAATCAACTTAACTAAAAATACTTTACAGCTCTTTTTGTAGTGGCAAATAACTGGAAACTGAGGGGACATCCATCAACTAGGAAATGGTTGAACAAGTTGTGGTATATGGCTGTAATGGAATACTATTATGCCATAAGAAAAAATGAATAATATGAGTTCAGAAAGACCTAGAAAGATTGATACAAAGTGAAGTGAGCAAAAGTAGGAGAACACTGTACACAGTAACAGAAATATTGTTCAATGATCAACTTTGAAAGACTAAACTATTATCATCAAAGCAAGATTCCAAGATAAACTCAAAACACTCATAATGAAAAATACTATTCACAGCCAAAGAGGGAACTGTTGGAGTGATTGTAGATCAAAGCATGCCACTGTGATAATTAGATTAAGTCTACACTGTCCATCTTTAGATTTAATCACCAAAGGTGAGAGCACCTCCAATCTTGGGAGGTCCTAACCCACTTGTGCTAGAGCGAGTGACGAATCAGAGTCAACTGACCCGCCCCCTAGGCGGTCTATGAGAATCATCTATTGTGATTGGACAGGCAGGCTAGGGGAAGGCACTGGAAGTGGCGCATAAGTGACCCCTTTAAAATAGGGGATTGAGTGAGTGAGGCTGCTTCTGGTTTGGTCAAGGGGACCTGAGGGAGCTTTGCTGGTTCGTGACTGAGACTGTTCCATGTGCTGAGTTTAAAGACTGAATCTTCCTGAACTTCTATTAAGAACCTTCTTTTATAGACTCTGTGAATGAAGTTTGCTCCATTCACCTCCAGGCCTCAGGCCCTTTAACCCTCTGCTGAGGGTTAAGATCTACCTGAATTAATTAATGGGATAGATTCTTATTTCCTTACTTCCTCTCTCTCTTCTCAATTGTATATAAACTTCCATAAAAGTCCATTTTGATTTGAGATTATTCTTAATTGAGGATTGATAATAGTTCAATCCTCTGACGACCATCTTTTAATATATCGAACCCATAAAACCCCTTTTTAACCTTCCACTTTATTTCCTTCATGCATTTTTTATTGTGTATTTGATATGTGTCTGTCATGGCATGGAGAATATGGAAATATGTATTGCTTGACATCACTGGTATAACCTATATCAGAGGATGTGGGAGGAGGGAGTGAAGGAATCTGAATCGCAAAATGTCAGATAACATTTTTTTCAAAAATTGTTTCTATAAGCAAATTTAAAAATAAAAGTAAAAATAAAAAGACATTTAAAAATCAGTTTTAGCTTTCTATTGAGTTTCATGTTGTCTTTTATTTCCTATACCAATGTCTATTAAATGCCATGACTCACCTTCTAAGGCCAAAATGAACTCAGAGTAGAACTGTGATACAGAAGAAAATACATGACAAGTTCATTAGAGGTGATGATGGTTAAGATCCTTACCTTCTCTAGGCACCAGTTCCCTCCAGTGTAACTATCCTCTACATACCTTATAGTCTTGTAGCATGGAAAGTGCTTTGTAAAATGTAAAAGACCATGTAATTGAGTTACTTGGATTAATGCTATTAAACAGGTACAAACAGAGCATTCCAGGAGGTCTGAGGCAGGAAAAGTTGTTAAAGCTGAAGTGAGATGGGGTCAAAGGAGGCATGTAAATTGCATTATAAAAGATGGTTTTACACAATGAGGGCATTTCAAGGTTAGTGAGCAAAATGAGCAAGGGCATTGAGGCCTAGGAAAACAGGTGGCAGCCCAGTTTTGCAAAGAAAGTAGTAATGTGAGAGAAGAAAAAGTGGCAGCACAAATGGAATGCTTTGAATGCCAAGCAAAGAAAACTGAACATTACTGAGCAAGCAATGAAGAATGATTGGAAATGTGTGCAGAGGAGTAATGATCAGATTTATAAATCTGGGATCTTAGAGATGATCTAGTTTGGTAGAATCAAACTTTAATAGAAAAAGAACCTTGTGCTTTGCATATTGACTTAGAAAGTCATAATTTAATATTAGCAATCTGTATTATAGTTTTATTTATTTTTGTTAAATGTTTCCTAATTACATTTTAATCTAGTTTAATCTGATATATTTTTTGCAAGTGGCACACTTTTGGGGGGCCATGATCCTAGAATCTGATGCCTCCAGTCTAATCTAACCTTATTGTTTTTTAGAAAGGGGAACTGAAGCCAAAAGATGCTAAATTATATGCCTGGCTAACAAGGAAATGTTCTTCATGACTACACATGAAAAATCTCTATAAATATTTCTTGCTTTCTAAAGGGAGGTGAGGGAGAGTACTTGGAACTCAAAATTTTTTAATAAAATGAATGTTAAAAATTAGTGTTTACACGTAGTTGAGAAAAATAAAATTAAATGTAAAAAATAAAAATAAAAAATAATTACATACCCAAGGTCACATAACTCAACTAGTCAGTAGCAAAGCTGGGATCTAAAATCAGGTCTTCTGACTTTATCTATTTATTTTAAATCTTCTGATTTTGGAGTCAAAGTCCAAATTTGGCAGCAGTGTGAAGAAGGGATTAGATGGGAAAGAGAATAGAATTTGGAAAACCTATTTTCAGGATTCCTCAATGGCTATCATGATCCTACAACTTTTGACATAGGCCTGTCTAAGAATAGAAAAATGAAAAGGTGCCAAGAAAGTAGCTTTCCCTAGCATTGTGATTCAATAGTACTGTCCCCCAACCCTCTGATATGTACCCTATGTGGAAGATATGGGGCAGCTTTCCACATAACCTGATCACACAAGATTTCCTCAAAGTCACACAAGCCCAGACAAAGAGGGAAAGTCATCCCTATAATACAGCAGAGGTTCACAACTGGGCTTCAGTGAGGTCTTATTAGAAGCTCTCCAGGTTTTTCTCCTATCGACATCCATTATAAAGGCCAATTTAGGGAACATTAGGCCAGAGCCCTGGAATCTCTGTGATGGGTGCTCCTTGCAGACAATCTCTGAGTAGAAGAGATGTTCCTACCCTTGTTAATTTGCAGTTGTTGCCTTCCTGCTCTCATAGTTCATTTATCCTTCTTCCCTGATTAGGGTAATACCTGTTCAACAAATTCACTGAAATAAACATTTCATTTATTTATTTATTTTTGTTCTACATGCTAAGAATATGAAGGAAAAAACAAAAACAGTTCCTGCATTAAAAGAGTTTATGTTCTCATAGGGAATGTAACCTACAAACAGATCAGTGAATATAAGATAATTAAGAAAGGCTTTAACTGAGAGATCAGGAAGGCTTCCTACAGGAGGTGGTACCTGTGCTGAGCCTTGAATGAAGCTAAATATTCTAGGAGGCAGAGTTGTGATAAAAGTGACTATCAGGCAAGAAAGGACAACTTCTGCAAAAGTGCAGAGATTTTGGAGGCTCTTGGAACTGCTTCGATGCATAGTAATGAAAGTCTTTTTTTAGGGGTGCTAGAAGTGGGAAGAGAGAATCAGTGATAGATAACAAAGATGTTGCAGAAGTAGTTTTAGTCAGCAGAATCGAGAGCTCTTTTTTTGCATCTTAAGAAAAAAGATTCATATTTTGTTAATAATTTGAATGATTCCCAGATGGCTAAAGCTATACATTTCAGACTTCTAAGGATTACATCTCTTGAAGAAAAGTGTCCTGTTGTCTTTATGCTTAGGAAAGCTAAGAATAATGTTGCTTGACTGTATGTGGCTTCTATATGGACTCTACATCAATTAAGGCTATCATTTTGTTCCTTGTATTGCTTTTCCTCATGTGAAAAAAGTAAACATTAAAGAAACAGAGAAATATTATTCATAGAACTAGTTATATGTATGAAATGAATAGACTAAGGCAGAAGGGGTTTGAAAGTCAAGTTCTTGCTTCTCTTTGCTTTTTGGAGGAACTCCTCTGTGCTAACATCTCCTTTTAAAATCAGTGGGAACTCTGCAGGAGGTGCAGAGAACTGAAAATCTGACCCTACAGGAGCGGCCCAAGGTCACCCAGACAGTTGGTAGCAAAGTCAGAAACTGTACCCAGCCCCCCTTGTTTCAGCCACTAGATGACACTGCCTCCCCAAAAATAAGTGCAGAAATGTTCTCAAAAAGAATGCACTGAAACACTCTTTGACTGAGCCATATATCCTTATTGTGAAGAAGCAGGGGGACTTTTGAGAGATAGAAGAGAGGAAGCATGAAGGTTTACAAGTATAGACAAGAATGAACACAATTAGTCCTTTCTCTTTGACCTCCCTTGCCACTTGGTTGAGTTTCCAGTCACTTGGTTAATATGCTCTAATTCCCTTAATCATAGGGACAAGCCTCAATGTCAAGGGAATGTACAGTAGTTAGAGGTTTAACATCTGCACTTCAAAATGGCTCCTATGTCTTCTTAACAATGGCTGGGGAAAGTTCTCATTTTTCTTTTGTCTACAAAATGCTCTCTGGTGATTTAAATAGTTTCTCCTCCCTATGTAACTCTGCATATGGAGTGAAGATGCTGGGATGCAGATGAGACACAGGGATTTTGCTTTTATAATATACTTTAGAGATCCTCTCTCTGCCCTTAATCCTGGAGGGGAAGGGTTTCCTCTGTTCAAGTCCATGACCTTGGGGCACCTTTGCTTAATGTTGCTGAGACTACAAGGGTACCTCTTGCCATCTGGAATCATAGGGGTTCTCCACAACCATTTATCAGTGATCAAGTAAAAACACGCATTATTTTAATAACCGTTATGAGTTCACCTTAGGATAGAGACTGAACTGGTAATACTAGTCTATATAAACTTGCCATAGATTCCCTATCTGAAATCCTCACAATTTTCTAGATAAATGGTTTTGAACAACCTGTTGGCTCGGTTAAAAAAGGTTATCAGCACCAACTACTATTAAAACATTATTAACTTTTTCTGCATTTCATTAATTTATTCAACAAATATTTATTAAGCAATTATAAAGTGCAGTGCTTGGTTCTAAACAATGGGAGAGATGCAAAGAAAAAAAAAAGAATGATGACCTTGGAGAGCCCTGCCCTCAAAAATCTTATTATCTGGGTATATAATGTAGAGTGTGGGGAAAGTGTGATTAGACAACTTCTAGTTGCTTAGCCCTATAGGTAAAAAAACCACATTTACCTATAGGTAAAAGAATACAATCCTTGCCCTCAAAGAGCTTACAGTCTAGTAGGTGAGGCAAGATATACACGAAACATTTAAATAAATATAATAAGGTCTGCCTCCACAAAAGTCCTACTCTAAGACGTCATTATGATGTAGAGGTGACCCTACATTCTCAAAGGCCACAATAATGAAGTATGAGTCCCAGGGGATTCTACTGTAATGGAAAATGGCTCTCCTTGAGAGAAGGAATGATGTTTTTTGCCTTTTTTATCTCCAGTGCTTAGCACAGTACCTAGAACATAGGATATGCTTAATGACTGCCAAAAAAGCTTCAAATGTGATACTAACAACAGACTGTTCTCTAAAGACCAGTTAAAAACATAGTAGATCATCATTACTGAGATGGCCACCTAGTTCATGATAATCCATGAAACAAAAATAAAATCAGTTCTCAATTCTGCAAGGTCTCTTTGCTTCTATAGTGACAACAGCAGAGAGTGAAAAAGACTGAGAGTGCTAAGAATAATGTAGTCTTTATACCATCTATTAAAAAGTTTAAATATGTCACCAATTTAACTACTAGAGTTATGTGAGATCTTTGTCCAGTGACCTATGATTTGATATACTGTGAAGAAAATGTATCAGAAGTACTGATATTCTCAGTATAATTGAAAATATAAAAGTGCTAGTGGAATTGATTTCAACATGTCTTTCAAAACAACTAGAAATATAATTTTTTAAAAATAACCCTTACCAGATTCTATCTTAGAATAAATACTATGTATTGGTTCCAAGGCAGAAGAGTGGAAAGGGCTAGGCAGTGGCGGGGGAAGGAGGGGAGTTTAAGTGATTTGCCTAGGGTCACACAACTAGGAAGTGTCTGAGGTCAAATTTGAACTCAGGACCTCCCAACTCTCAGCCTGACTCTCCATCCATTGAGCTATCTAGCTGCCCCACCCAGAAATATAATTTCATAGGATATTTGGCCATTTTACCTTGCAACATTCATGATGAAGTATAAGCATGAAGCACTGACAGAATAAATTGTTGAATTTATACACCAATGTCTATTGCAAAGGATGAGGAATTAGAGGAATAATATTATGAGCTTCAATACAATAATTCATGATAATTCCAAAGGATTAATTATGAAAAATGCTACATACCTCCAGAGCATATTGATAAACTCTGAGGATAGATTGACACATTTTCCTGTTTTGTTTATCTTTTATTTTTTGCAATATGGCAAATATGGAAATATATTTTATATTACTTCACATGTATAAAGGGTATCATGTTATTTGCCTTCTCAATGTGGAGGAGAAGTGCTGGAGGGGAGAGGAGAAATTTGGAAGTCAAAATTAAAGAAAGAATATTAATATAATAATAATAAAATAAAACCTCCAACTCTAAAAAAAAGGCAAAACTGAAAGTTAAGTCCAAAGAAATTAAATTTCATCTTATTACACTTGGAAAAAAGAAAGAAATGATTTTATGATCTTAAGAATGAAATCAATAGAGAGGCAGGGCAAAGATAGTAGAGTAGAAAGAAGTATATAAATCTAGAAGACAGAGGTTTCTAGACATTGAGGCCTGGAAGAAACAGGAACATCCATGCAGAGCATTCCATCTTGAGGAAAGACTATATAGCAGGGCAAGAAAATTTCCTGGATCTAGCTTAGAGGTATTCTGAACATGTGTATTTTAAAATATTAGGTATACACTGGCAGTTCTACTTGCTGTCCAGTTACACAGATCCAGGGCTTCCTGAGGAAGGGATCTGTGGTGAGGGTAACATTCCAAGAAAAAGAGTTGTTATAGATCTTGACTGGATACTAAGCAAAGGGCAAGTTCTGAAAGAGGCAGCAGTTGTCATTGGGTTTCAGGAATAGAAAGGAGTCTGGACTCTTTCTTAAAGCCTCCAGCTGAATAAGCAAGCCAGAAATCACAGACCAAGGAAGGGTTTATAGTTCTTTCATTTTGAATCAGCAGAACTTTTTTAACTGGCTAAGTCCAACAGTAGTATACTAGAATGCCAAACAATTCAAATGATACAGTTGTATTGCTTAGATCTAAAATCAGAGCAGAGCAGGAACTTATATGGCTCATACCAGGCAGGCAGTGATTAGATTTTGCCATGAATCAGACAACTTTGGAAACATTGACAGCCTGAGTTATCCTTGATATCCTGGAATAAAACAGTACTAAATACCCCAAGAAAGTAGAAATAGGATTAGTCCAGACATGCTCTGTTGAAGGACACTGACCCCTATTACTAAAATAAACTCGGGAAATTGTCTAGAAGAATAAGTAGACAAAAAAATAACAATGATCTCAACATGAAATTTTGATGACAAGGACACTAAGGATACAAGTATCCAGAAGAAGAGAATGACTCTAAAACATCTACAATAGAAAACCTCAAAGAAAAACAGAACTCAAGCACATATTCAATTAGAGATGAAACAATAGTTTTCTTTGAGCTTAAAAGTATAATTTTTTTATAAATGAAATAAGCACACTAGTGGAAATATTGAAAAAGATATGAGTTATGCAAGAAGGAATTGGAAAGGGAATGAATACAAGAGGTACAAAACTTAGACCAAGCACCAGATTCTCAGAAAATTAGAAAAGACCAAATGAAAGTTACTGACTCCTTAAGCCAATAAGAAAAATTATACAAAATAAAAAGTCTGAAAAAATAGAAGCATAGGGCACTAAATAGCAAAAAAAAAAACTAATCAAGAAAAATAGATTGTGGATGAATAATTAAAGAATCAGTCAAACACTTAAAAGTCACAGAAAAAGGTTTGGATATCATATTTCAAGAAATCATAAAAGAGATGGGGTGAAGCCAAGATGTCAGTAGAAGCCAAAGGAACAGTCAGTAACCCAATCAAACTCTTTCAATATTCCCTCATTTCAATTCCCTCAATTCAATATTAAAATAACTTTAAAATAATGTTTCAGGGTGAATTTTGAACTGGCAGAGCCAGCAATATGCCAAGGTGATTCATTTTTTCTGCCTAAGACAACTTAGGAGATCAAAAGGAGAGGTATGTGTCTCCAAGGAAGAGGTCAATTCAGAGCACACTTGGGCAGCACTGGTGGTAGGCATGGAAGAGATTACAATAGCAGCAGTAGGTTTGAGAGCCCTCAGTCCAGTAAAGGGATTGGACGACTGGTCAGAAAAAGATTACTGAGGACCCCGAACTGACACTGGGCTCAGGACTGAGAACTGTTTGCCAGTTTCATTACCCACATTAGTTCTGAATCACAGTTTCAGGGCAAAAAGAAAGGCTTATTTTTGTTAATAAATAAGCAGGGATACTGATCACAGTTCCAAAACAGAAAGGAGCACTAGCATGTGTGGCTGCAGAGGTCACAGGTCACAGGTCAAGGCCCAAAAGGAGACTAGCACTTTCAGCTCTGGGAATGAAGGGGTCCTTTTCAGAGTATAGACCAAGAGAACAGTGACTACACCTCTCCCTGGACTGTGCCACCTTGGAAGTACCAAAAACTAATAGACTCCTTGAACTATCTCTGAAAATAGCAGTATGAAAAAAATCCAATGAACTATCTCTAAAAACAGCAGTATGAAAAAAAAAATTGAAAGCTTAAGAGAATACCTTCCCACTGAGGAAGTCCAAATGTAATACAAAGTTCAGTCAAGAAATAGTATAGAAAAAGGAGCAAACAATAAAAATAGAACCTGACCATAAAAATCAACTATAGTGGGAAGGAAGATTAAGGCACAGACTTAGAAGACAATGTGAAAACAGCTATAAGCAAAGCCTCAAAGAAAAATTCAAATTGGATACAAGTTCATTAAGAATTCTTAGAAGAATTAAAAGACTAAGAGAAGGGAAAAGTTGAGAAAGAAATGAAAGTGATACAAAAAAATTCTGAAAAGAGAATTAACAGCCTGGAAAAAGATGCACAAAAAACCAACTTCTGAATAAAATAAGAATTGGCCAAATGGTAAAAGTAGCACAAAATTTCAATGAAGAAAAGAACTGCATAAAATTTAAATTGACCAAATGGATTAAGAGGTACGAAAACTCACTAAAGAAAATAATTTCCTAAAAGTTAAAATTAGGCAAGTAGAGGTTAATGACTCCATGAGAAATTTTAAAAACTAAAAGAATGAAAAAAATAGAACATGTGAAATATCTCATTGGGAAAACAACTTACCTAGAAAATAGATCGAGGAGAGGTAGTTTAAGAATTGTTGGAAAACCTGAATGCCTTGATCAAAAAAAAAAAAAAAACCTACACATCCTATTTCAAGAAATTATGAAGGAAAATAGCCCCAATAACTTAGATCTAGA
The DNA here is from genome assembly GCF_016433145.1 of Gracilinanus agilis. Lineage (NCBI taxonomy): Eukaryota > Metazoa > Chordata > Mammalia > Didelphimorphia > Didelphidae > Gracilinanus > Gracilinanus agilis. Next base: position 120,923,576 of record NC_058133.1, read on the forward strand.
AGGTAAAATAGTAATGTAAAGAATCCACCTTTTAAAAGAGATCCCAAAATGAAAACTCCTAAGAATGGTATATCAAAATTCCAGAGTTCCCAGGTCAATGAAAGAATACCGTAAGCAGATAGAAAAAAAGAAAACAAAACAATTCAAATATCATAGAGTCATGGTTAGAATCACACAAGATTTAGCAGCTTCCACATTAAAGGAGCAGAGGACTTACAATATGATATTCCAAAAGGCAAGGGAGGTAGAATAACACCCCAAAATAACTTACACCCCAACAAAACTGAGTATAATCCTTCAGGGAAAATATGGATATTTAATGAAGTAGAGATCTTTCAAGAATTCTTGATGAAAAGACTAGAGATGAATAGAAAATTTGATATTCAAACAAAAGATTCAAGAGAAGCACAAAAAGGTAAACATGAAAGAGTAATCAAAAGGGATTTAATAGGTTTAAACTCTTTACATTCCTACAAGGAAACATGGAATAGTTAGCTTATAAGAGTGTTATCATTATTAGAGCAATTAGAATGAGTCTATATAGACAGAAGGAAAGGGTATAAGCTGATTATGTTGGGATGATCTCAAAAAATGAAGATGTAAGAAAAAGGCAAACACTGGGAGAAGAGAGAAAGTAGAGGAAGGATGGGGAAATTTTCTCACATAAAAGAGACATGTAAGGAAGACTAGAGGATAAAATAGGGGAGGAATCACTTAATCTCACTCTCATCAGAAATGATTCAAAGAGGGTAGAATACACACATATGCATGCACACACACACGCACACACATGCATACACTCAAATGGGTACAGAAATCTATCTTACCTAAAAAGGAAATAGAAGAGTAAGGGAATAAGAGAAAGGGGAAAGGGCCAGGGGTTGATTTTAAAAACAGGTAGATTAAGGGAGGCAGTGATTGAAAGAAAAATAGACTTTTGAGGAAGGACAGGGTAAAAAGAGAGAAGGATAAACAGAAGAATATAGGATGGAGGAAAATACACAATTAGTAATTATAACTGTGAATGTAAATGGGATGAACTAACTCATAAAACTGAAGTGTATAGCAGAATTGATTGGAAACCAGAATTCAATAATATGATATTTATAAGAAACACACTAGAAACAAAAAGACATGCACAGAGTTAAAATAAAGAGCTGGAACAAGGTAAAAAGGCAGGAGTAGCAAACATCGTTTCAGACAAAGCAAAAGCAAAAATTCACCTAATTTAAAGAGATAATCAGGGAAACTATATTTTGCTAAAAGTATAGACCACAAAATATGAGGGTTGTTGTTCAGATGTTTCAGTCACATCTGACTTTTTGTGGCCTCATTTTGGGTTTTCTTAAGCAAAGATATTAGACTGGTTTGCGTTTTCCTTTTCTAGGTCATTTTACAGATAATACTTGATGAAATTTTTAAAAATATTGTATGGTACAGTATGAAAATCCCATATAATATTTTAAAAGTTTTTAGCAAGTTTCTTTGATAAAGGCCTTATTTCAAAATATATAGAAAATTGAGCTGAGTTTATAAAAAATAAAAGCCATTTCCTAATTTATAAATGGTCAAAGAATATGAACAGGCAGCTTCAAAGAAAAAGAAATCAATAGCTATATTAATCATCATTGATTAAAGAAATTAAAATTAAAATAACTCTGAAGTACCATCTCAAACCTATCAGTTAGTCTAATATGACAGAAAAAAGAAAAATAATAAATGTTGGAGAGGATGTAGGGAAAATAGAAACCCTAATGTACTGTTAGCAGAGTTGTGAGCTGATCCAACCATTCTGGAGAATAATACACAAAGGACTATAAAACTATGCATGCCCGTTGACCTAGTAATACCATTTCTAGGTCTGTATCCTAAAGAAATCAAAGGTTATGGGAAAGGGTTATAAGAGCAAAAATATGCACAGCAGCTCTTTTTGTTGTGGCAAAAAACTGAAAATTAAGGAGATGCCCATTAATTGGGGATGGCTGAACAAGTTATGGTATTTGATTATGATGGAATACTACTGTGCTATACGAAATGATAAGGGGAATGTCATAAAAACCTGTGAACACCTACAAGAGTTGATATAAAGGAAAGTCAGTAGACCAAGAACACTGTAAACAATAATAGCAATATTGTAACAATGATCAACTTTGAAACAGCTACTTTGATCAATATAATGATCCAAGACAAATGAGGACTCATGATGAAAAATGCTATCCACCTCCAGAAAACCGATGAACGAGTGCAAAGTGAAGTATAATTGTTTTTACTTTATTTTTCTTGTTTTGTTTTTTTGAAACATGGCTATTGTGGAAATATATTTTACATGATTTCACAGATATAAATGATATCATATTGCTTGCCTTCTCAATTGTCTTTCCTCAAAGGGGAAGGGTTTGAGAGAGGAAGAGAATTTGCAACTCAAATTTTTTTAAAAGAATGTTACAAATAATAATTTTTAAAAAGATATAACAAAAGAAAATCATTCTGATCTCTTAGAATGAAAAGGCAATGTATAAGTAGAGAGAATCCATTTATAACATCCTGAAAAAACTTCAAAATAAAAGCTCCCAGGAACATCATCAAAATACAGTTTCCAAATCAAAGAAAAAAAACAACAAGCAGTCCAAAAGAAAGAGTTCAAGTTGGAAAGATTCACATTCAGGATCACACATGATTTGGCAATCACCAATTGAAAACATCAGAGAATTTAGAATATTAGATTCCAGAAGGCAAATGATATAGACATATAGCCAAGAATAACTTATTCTGCAAAACAGTATAATCATACAGAGAGGGGAGGAAAGACCAGAGCTGCACAATAAAAACTTAAAATTGGAAACAAAGGAGTCAAGAGTAACATAAAGTAGTAAACACAAGGGAACAAACATAAGGGACTAAACAAGGATAAATTTCTTACAAATATGGGAAGATGGCATATGTATCCCCTCATAGCCTTATCACTGACAGGAGTTATACAAAGAAGTTTAACTGAACAGAAAGCTGATGAATGGTTCTGTCATATTTCGATGCTCTTAGAAGTATAGAAAAAGGAATATACCAAAGAGGGAAGAATAGAGGAAACTATTTTACATCATCAAGGTGTACAGGTAGAAGTCTGTAAAAACAAGGAGGAAGGGATGGGGAAATGGGTGACTCTTAAGTTTCATTTTATGTGAACCAATCAAAGGAAGGCAAAATATGATACAGAATAGTGTATGGAAGTGCATTTCTCTAAAATGGGAAACAGAAGGAAAAGAGGAACTCAGAGAGGGCAACATAAAAGAGAGGGGTTCATCCTTTAGAAACAAACTCTAAGGATATGCAAAAATATTTGTAGCTTTTTGTGAAATGACAAAGAATTGAAAACTGAGGGGGAGTACATTAATTGGGCAATGTCTGAACAAGTTGTGATATACAAATGTTCTATAATACTATTGTGCTATAAAACATGTTCAAGGGAATGATTTCAGAGAAAACTGGAAGAACCTGTATGGACTGATACAGAGTGAAGTAACAATTTATACCACAGTAACAATACTGTAAAGACAAACAACTTTGGAAAGACTTAGGAACTCTGATCAGCATAATAACTAACCTTCATTTCAAAGGACTCATGTTGAAATATGCTAGCTACCTCTTGATAGACGATAGATTTAGAGTGCATAATGAGACTTTTTTTTAACATGGTCAATAAAAGAATTTGTTTTGCTTGACTATACATTTTGTAATGAGGGTTTTGATTTTCTTTATCACTTGGGGAAATGGGAAGGTGAAACTGAAAAGAAGTAAATTCTTTTAAAAATAAAATTCAATTAAAGAAACAAAAACAAGCTAGTGAAACACATACATACAAAGAATTAAATCAATATATACTTAAATTGTAGGCAACTCCAATGCAAAGAAGGATAGAGGTGATATTGATGAAAAATACATTGGAAAATATGGCCCGGGATTAAGAAACAAAAGAAACAAGAGGCTTATAGACTCTACTGTAGACACATGCCTTTTGGTCATGAATATATTTTTAAGAGAGCCAAAAATAAAATTAAAATAGAGATTTAAAGTTTACAAAGCATTTTATATACATTTTATTATTTGAATTTCTCAATAATATGTACCACAGTTATCACCTCCATTTTACAAATGAAGAAATTGAGGCTGGGAGAGGCTAAGTTTTTTTTCAGTGATCAATATAACTATTTAGTGGTAGAAGAGTCAGGAACCCACATTTTTCCTAACTCACAGTCCTTCATTCTTACCTCAATACCATACTTTCTCTCAGAGTAAGAAAATGGTTAAGCTCCAAATAATCTCACAAAAAATAAAACTAACTATATTTTAAGAGTCAGGAAATAACTGGTTAGCAATACAAAAATCACTTTCATTTCAACTGTGTTATTGACGTTAGCATAAAGATAAAAATCAACATCAAAATTGAAAAAGAGTTCAAATAAGATAGTGTGAAATGATAAGTTTTGCATAAAATTACAACAGTTTTAATACAACATTTCAAATAAGTTACTGATTTTTAAATGGGAAATTTAAAAAAATAACCATTGGCACAGATTATAACTATTTTCTAATGAACTTTAACTAGTGAAAAGCAAACTGGCCCAAGCTAACAGAGTTTAGAAACTGTAGCCAGCAAACATTTGCTAAGTGAAAAGATATGGCAGGCAATGGCAACACTATTTTAAAACATAAGCTTTATACTCAAAACCTCATAGAAGTGAATTACAAAATATACAAAAACATTAAGGAAGATTGTAAGCAGAAGTAGCTTCTAAAATTGCAAGAACTCCTGGCAGCTGGGTGGCTCAGTGGATTGAAAGCTAGACCTAGAGACAGGAAGTCCTAGGTTCAAATATGGACTCAGACACTTCATAGCTGTGTGACCCTGGGCAAGTCACTTACCCCCCCCCCCCCCCCATTGCCTAGCCCTTACCACTCTTCTGTCTTGGAACCAATACACAGTATTGATTCCAAGATGGAAGGTAAGGGTTTGTTTTTTTTTTTTAATTTTTTGAAATTTTGAATATTGTCTCCTAGTTACATACATAAACTCCGCCAAGGAGGGTCCCAAGCCCGGCTGAAAAAGGAGGAGGGTTGGGCGTAGAGCTAGCAACCTCACCCCATAAAAAAACAGAAACGGCAACCTCATTAAACCAAAACCAATGATCGCCTAGTCTGGAAGATTGCTCTCCAACAGAGTACATGACTCGTGCTGGCAAAAGCCTTTGGGAAGCCAGTTCGTCGATAAATCTTCTGACAACCAAGGCAAACAGAGTCCGTTGGCGTGAGATGGTTGCGGCCCTATGCTCCTCTGGGAGCCAACAGGAATAACAGTTACATATTTCATATTCTTTCCCTCTCCCCCAATGCGCCCAATCCCCCTTAGCCAACGCACAATTTCACTGGGTTTTACATGTATCATTGATCAAGACCTAATTCCATATTATTGATAGTTGGACTAGAGTTATCATTTAGTGTCTACATCCCCAATAATATCCCCAACAGCCCATGTGTTCAAGCAATTGTTTTTCTTCTGCATTTCTCCTCCCACAGTTCTTCCTCTGAATGTGGCTAGTTTTCTTTCTTATTAAGTCCCTCAGCCTTGCTCTAGATCTTTGCATTGCTGCTAGTATAAAAGCCCGCTATGTTCAATTGTACCACTGTGTATCAGTCTCCGTGTACAATGTTCTCCTGGATCTGTTCCTTTCACTCTGCATCAATTCCTGGAGGTCATTCCAATTCCCATGGAATTCCTCCAGTTCCTTTGAGCACAATAGTATTCCATCACCAACAGATACCACAATTTGTTTTAGCCATTCCCCAATCAAGGGACATTCTCTTATTTTCCAATTTGGTAAGGGTTTTTAAAAAATAAAAAATAAATAAAATTGCAAGAACTGGTGGATAAAAAGTTTGCTGAAAGTTTATTTTACACCAAATAAGCCAAATCTTTCTAAGAGCACTTAAAGGTGAAACTGAAAGGATAACTGACCAAAAAAAGGGTAAAGATCTGTCATCATTTCTAAAACAACTTATTTTCCTTATCAGTGTCAATGTATATACCACATTATCACATTTGAATTCTGGTATCTCAGTCCCTGATTTGTTAAATAAGGAAGTAGAAATGCACCACAGAAAATGAAGACAGGACAAGAGCCTGAACAAGTCCAAGCAAATACAGAAATGGTCTAGAGAGCAAATTATCTAATAATAAGGGATCAAAGGGTATCAATACTCACTGACTCATATTCATATTTTCTTACCTTTATAAAATCTTATGATAATGATCTACACATATATTGAGTACATTCTTGCTAAAAATATGAGTAAGAAAGAGGCAAATTATCCAATTATATTCTATTAGAAGCCATATGTTTATAGTCATTCAACTACCTTAAAAAATTAGAGAATATAAGGACTTGCTCATTTATTGGTTATCTATTTAAAAATTGATTATATAGATCAAAATGCAACTTTAAAGGCTCTCTTAAAATAAAACATCTCACATGGAAAGTTCTCCAGTCCAATCCCAGCTACAAATGTATAAATTCTATGATTATTAATATCAAAAGACATTGTTGACCAAAAGATTTTGCCAGTGTTGTAAAAGATGTGGAAGGATTCCTTCTTGATATTAAGGTCTTCCAGTCATTCCTGTTTGCAGATATCTTTGTGTTAGTTATACATAGCTTTAGAATACTACAGAGACACCTAAAAGAGATTTACACACATTCAAAAAAGTTTGTCTTAACAATCAACCCACAAAAAAATGGAATATTGTTCACATATTGATATGCAATTGGGGTGACAGTCTATTAAAATAGTCCATCAGTTCAGACATCCTAGATAGATATCATAGATGGATAAGAATAGATTGGAATCTAATGGGAGAAAGAGAATCAACTAGAATGCACTTGGAAAATTGTACAGAGCTTTCAATAACCACAAAACTCTCCCTGAAAAATCATTCCATCTTTTTAAGAATAGCATTTATTCAGGGAAACAATATGTCTCCAAATGTCACAGCAAAATATAATCTTCAAAGAACCTACATTGTAATTCTCCCAAAGAGCAAAGGATAAAATATATCATGAGCATAAAGTTTCAGCATACAACCAATGACTTCCAAATGAGAACGTAGTAAGAATGAGGGATAACACATAAATAATCTACATGCCATGATGATATTTGTATAATTTTAAAAGTCCTGACTCTATGATTCTTAGCCTAGAGTACATGGATTTCAGCCAGTTTATGATCTTGGATGGGGAAAAAATTACATATTTATTTCAATATAATTGGTTTCCTTTGTAATCCTGTATACTTTATTTTATGCATTTAGAAACTTTGTTCTGAGAAAGAGTTCATAGGTTTCACCATACTGTCAAAGGATTCTATAAAACAAAAAGGTTAAGAACCTCTGACTTAGATGAAGAAACAAAGCCTGGAGGATTTATGGTAGGACAAAAACAGTCATAAAGGTTGAAAGACATGGCTAGACTGTAATTTGTACTTCTAGAGAATGTAATGAAATGATCATTGGTAGCATTTATACAATATTTGAAAGTTTGCAAAGCAATTTACAAATGTGATTTCTTTTGATCCTCAAAACAACCCTGTAAGATAGATACTATTATTACACCCATTTTACAGATAAGGAAAAAGAGGCACATAGAGGTTAAGTGATTACCTAGGGTCATATAGCTAGTGTGTTCAGGGTAAGATTTGAACTTGGGTCTTCTTGACGCCAAGACTATGCTCTTTCCATTGCATCACTCAGCTACCTACCCATGTTAATAATGCCATGGAGCCACTGAAGTATTAAAAATAATAATAGATATATAAAGAAGTAACAGTTACATAATACTTTATTACTATTTTGTAGCTACAAAATATGTTGTAGAGGGGGCAGCTGGGTAGCTCAGTGGATTGAGAGCCAGGCCTAGAGATGGGAGGTCCTGGGTTCAAATCTAGCCTCAGACACTTCCCAGCTGTGTGACCCTGGGCAAGTCACTTGACCCCCATTGCCTAGTCCTTACTACTCTTCTGCCTTGGAACCAATATATAGTACTGACTCCAGGACAGAAGGTAAGGATTTAAAAAAATATATGTTGTAGATATTAGCTCACTTGATTTTCACACCATCATGAGATAGGGAGTATATTAGTATTCCCATTTTATAGAGGTAAAACATTGAGGTCTAGAGGATTTCATTGACTTTTCTAATATTATAATAAAGGAGATGGCATTTGAAAACAAGTCTTCTGACTTAAAAAGTCTAGTTCTTGCTCTATAACTACCCTATGCTACATTTTTAGCCAAGACTATTTATAACTAAGTATCAAGATATATAGCACAATAACATACATCATAGAAGAATTGAGAAAACAATCCTATGAACCACAATAATGGGGAAACATTTTATAGAAAGATTTGTATTTAAGAAGGGCCATGAAGGATTGTTAATGGACTAAATAAGGGAAGAGGAGGGAGGGCTTTTTAAATAAGGTGATAACATGAGGAAAGACACAGGGGTAGTTATGGGCAGGACTTTTTCAGAGGCTAATAAAACATTAGATTCATGTTAGAGAACAGTAGAAAATAAAATTGAAACAGCAGGATTAGGAGGATCTTCAGGGCCATGCAGAAAAGTTTAAACTTGTAATAGGCAATAGGGAACTAGAGTTTTAAAATATGGGAGTGAGAGAGTAGGAAGGGTCATTTAGAGATATCTTTTTTTTAAATGGTATTGATATATTGAGTTTTAAATCTATTCTAAATTTCTCCCATTATCTTTTCAACCCTCAGAGAACCATACCCTTGTCTTGACTGAAATTAAGATAAATTGAGAGAACATGGGATGAGCATGATCAAGCTAAGTGGTTTAGTGGATAGATATTTGGATCTAGAGTCAAGAAGACCTGAGTTCAGATCTGACCTCAGACACTTACTAGTTGTATAATTCTAGGCAAATCACTTGATCTGTTTGTCTTGATTCCCTGAAGAAGGAAATGGAAAACCATTTCCATATCTTTATCAAGAAAACTGCATGGACAGCATTGGCATGCTATCCACAAGTTAATGAAAATTTGGGCATTACTGAATAGTAACAATAAAATGGTGACCAATAAATTGGGTCAAGAGTCTTTCTCAATGCCCAAAGGCATTGAGTGAGGGCTGACGGGGTCTTTTATACAATTAGCAAGATGACAGAGTAAAATCTTAAGCAACCTATGTGTTTCTTCTTCTGATTGGCTATCAATGACATGGTCATATTTGAGACTATATCATTTGGACCTCCCTTTCAGAAACCACAATAAAGACATACGAATTGATTTACAAGGTAAAGGTTCCATGGCAATGAGAATCTTCAGGCTATGAGAGTTGCTAGAATAGTTAAAATTTATGAGATCCGTCCTTTAGGCTAAACTAGTTTCTCTGGAAAATGGGTGATAGGTGAGATTACAAAGGTGGAGATGTGGTCACAGAGTGATGGCTTGACTTGTGTATGAATTGGATTTAAGTGAGGTAGAGTTGCATAAAGTCAACAGCCTCATTCTCTCTTCCAGAGTCATCAATGTCCAGTGGCAAGATAAAAGTCAAGATGACTGGTGATAGCCTGGAATACAATGAACTTCCATATCTCCCATGTCTAACCAAGTTCTTAATCCTTAATAGCTATTGCAATACATTGTTCTCAACTTCCTGTTCCTCCATAGGGAAGTCTTCAACTGCTTGATGTAGACACCCCCCTAACTCACCAATAGGTTTGAGGCTGTCAGTTACCCTCAATCTTGTTTAGCCAGTCTCCCAGGCTTTTACTGAGGTGTGGCTGCTGTGTATGCTACAGCTTCTGGAGCCACTGGGGCAATAAGCACTGAGGAGAAAAGTGAATAAGCAGCCTGAAAAGGACAAGGTGAGTCCGCACACCAGAGATGCTTGTCCTTCCTAAACACCCTATAACACCGTATACACAAAGGTGAAGGTAATGACAAGACAAAAGCTTGACCTTTAGAAGAGTTTCCTAAGGATGTGTGTAGTGGGTGAAATTTATAAAGGGAAAAAATTTTAAAAGCAGTTTAAGTCTTATAAAAATTGAATTAAAATCAATGTTTTAGTCTTAAAATATAACAATATTTTCAAGGAAAAGGAAAAAAACATTTTACAAAATTGGTTAAAATATTGAATGTCTGAAAATGCCTATAGTGAATCACACTAGAGTAGAATGGGGGTATCTTCTCAATTCTCTTCACTGGGGCAATGTTTTTTTGTAATTTTGTAAAATGGCAATTTTTATAAATTCACTTTTTATGTTTTGTGGTACTTTCCACTTACATTGTATATAATAGTTTTTGGTTTTGCTTCACTCTGCATCAGATGGAAGGACAAAATTTTCCATCCTTCTTAAAAAACTTATTTTGACAATGGTATGTAGAACTAATAGCCACTCTTTAAATAGTGCTTTAAAATTTGCAAAGCTCTTAACAAATATTTCATTTGATCCTCACAACATCTCTGGGAAAGAGGCATTATTATCTCTATTTTACAAATGAGGAAACTGAGGCAGGCGAAGGTTAAGAGATTTTCCCAGAGTCACACAACTAGTGAGCATCTGAGACTACATCTGAACTCAAGCCCACTCTTTGACACCAACCAGCTACTTACCTATAACAGACAGGAAAATGCAAAAATGAAAGTGAGAGACTAGTTGCTATTGTGGTAATATAGGGCCAAGGTGGTTAGGGCCTTCATGGCGGTGGGAATAGAAAGGAAGGGATAATTATAAGAAATATAGTGAAGGAGCTGGTAATTTTCTGGATATACAGAATGAAGGATAAAGAAAAATCAAGGACAACTTTAACTGAAAAATCTGTGAATGAATGAATGAATGAAGCATTTATTCAGTGCATGAAGAACTATGCTAACTTCTGGAGATACAAGACAAAAATAGGACATCTCCCTCTCCCAGCCCTATAGAATTCACATTCTACTAGGGGAAACAACACATATAGAAGGTTCCCACCTAGAAGATAAAATTATGATATCATTGAAGGAATCTGAAAACAACTAATATCAGAATCCTAAGGAGACATTTTCTTTTGAATTTTTAAAATAAAAACATGTTTTTCTGCAGCTTCATTTCCTTATGGTAAGATTTATATTTTCCACATATGAGTTACTTTGGGTAATTTAGACATTGTATTTTTCTGACATCTGTTTTGGGGGAAGATATCAAGCAAAATGCCTTGTCTTCTTTTCATTGCTGTTTTGGGAGTTTCAGTATAACTTGATAAAATATTACTGGGTCCTTTTCCTCCATGTTATAAGGTCCTCAAAGAGAGGGGTATGGCTTGGCAGGCTGAAAGAAGGCTATTTTTAGAGTCTGTGAGAATGTGAATTGATAGACTGACAAGTATGAGCTCTTTTAAGAGTGTGCTGTCATCAGTGTTCTTTGGATTGGTGTGTTGCCATTCCGTGATGGTTGTTTTATAACATAGTTTTCTTCATAACCTGTTACTAAATATACTTCTAATGAACTTTAATATCTTTAAAAAAATTTTACGTATCATCAATGTCTTGTTTTTATATCATGGACATTTTCAAATATAACCCTCCACCCACGCTCTAACATCACCCAGTTGATATTTCCCTTATAAAAATTTTAATTGTTTTTTAAAAAGCAGGTTTCCAGTATTATTTCTACTTTACCACCTTACTCTCTAACTAGTACCCCTAAAAGCCAGTGAACAAAATGAGGTACACAGTGGTCTAAGTGAGCAGCCCCAAGTCTGAAGAAAGAGAAACAAATCTTGAGCCATCGGGATTGTTAGCTAGTTTTAAGCCACAATTCCATTTCAGTCCACTCCCAGGTATAGTTGGTATAATTCCACCTTAAGGTAAAAAGGCCACATTTGCCATAGCTCCATGCTACCCCTACAATCAGTCAGCCTCAAGAACGGAAGGAATTGATTTAGAGGTGGAAGGAACCCTAACAGATCATAGGGTTATAAGAAAGCTGAAAGGGACCTCAGAGACCACCTATTTCAATATCTTCATTTACACAGAGCCCATGTAGAGTGTTTGAAATGTTCAGAGAGGGCTAGCAGCTTTTTTGCGAGGGCTTGTCCAATCTTTTTCTGGGTTGCTCATCCACTTTTGGATTCTACCTTTCATCTAACTCTCACCTGTGGCTCCAAGAAGGTATAGCATGCAAAACTGTCTCAGCAGGCTGGCTAAAGCAAATTTAGGGTGAGTTACCGTGAGTTAGGGGGCTGTCTACCCCAAGCACTTGAAGGCTGCCTCTGGCTGAACAGGTGAATGGGAACAATTTGTTGCAACAGCCAGGAAGTTGGCTGAAGCAAGTTTGTGAAGTGCTTTGTCTTGCCACTGAATTTTGATGGCTCTGGAAAAGAGAGTGAGGCTGATGACTTTGGTTACACTGCCTCATTTAAGTCCAATTCACTTGAGGTAAAAACAACATGATGTTATTAATCCTCTTTGAAAATGAAGAATGAACAACCTATGTGCACTCTGGAGGATTCTTATCCCAATCATAACTCCACTGACAGGCAAGAAGATAGGAGCAAGTTACAAGAATTCTAGAAGTAACCCTAGAGAGTCATGTAGTATCAGAAGGGGCCATCTGATAAGAGTATCCATCAAATGATAACTCCAATAATATTGGTTTAAGCCTTCATTCCAGTGTGTTTCTCCCAATATTGACAGTGATTACTTAATATCTCTTCAATATTATCAATTGAACTCTTCTATAAATTTAACCAATTAACATCAATTAACCTTTATAAAAAGCTATCTCCTGAGAAGAAATAGCAAAAAAGAAATCTAAACACATCTTCCCCATCTGGCAGCAAACTCATCCCTCTACACCAGGGGTCGGCAACCTTTTTGGCTGTGAGAGCCATAAACACCACATTTTTTAAAATGTAATTTTGTGAGAGCCTTACAGTGCTCACTCCTGTAACAGCGCCTGAAAAAAAATTGACTTTATGGCTCCTGCAGAAAGAGCCATATCTGGCCCTCAAAAGAGCCAAATATGGCTCGAGAGCCATATGTTGCCGACCCCTGCTCTACACCTTAGTCCCTGGGGAGAGTGAGCTCAAACTTAAAATGGTTGCTACAAAACATTATCCTCAAGGTGATTTCCAAATGTGGTACCACCAATGGATGGAGTTACTCTCTTGCTTATGGAACACAACATCCTGGCTGCTTTCTTTTTTTTTTTAAAACCTTTACCTTCCATCTTAGAATCAATACTATGTATTAATTCCAAGGCAGAAGAGTGGTGAGGGATAGACAGCTAGGGTCAAATGACTTGCCTAGGGTCATATAGCTAGGAAGTGTCTGAGGCCAAATTTGAACCTAGGACTTCCCAACTTCAGGCCTGGCTCTCAATCCACTGAGCCACCCAGCTGCTCTCATTTCTTATAGCTATAATAGCAATAAAATAGTAATAGAATTTCTGGCTAATTGTACTCTGGCATAGCTGTAGATGACAGCAAGATGTCTGTTAGGTTTGAAGGGAAAACAGGCAAACAGAGGCCTCAAGACTAAAAAAAAACCACTTTTATAAAATGTTATAACAATCATTTAAAGGTGTAAAAAATGATACTTATATCTAAAATACCCCATTCATCAATTATTATGAACTAGACCTATGATTTCATTGATAAAGTGAATTCCCAGGTGAGGAAACTCCTTCTACTAATAACAGTTAGCACCTTCTCTGCAATTTATAGTCTTAGTTGCCTAGATTACCAAGATGTGAAATTACTTTCTAGTTCATACAACCAGTATGTGCCAAAGGCAAAACTTGGGTTTTCCTGTCTTGAGGCAAACTCTTTCTCTGCTATGAATACAGGAGGTACCTACTTGCAAAATGTCGGTTATTTAGGGTGGCTAGTTAAATTGTGGGATAAGTTCAGGAATGGGAATCAGAGATTTCAGTTCTAATTCAGGCCCTGCCACTGACTAGAAAGATGTATGACTTTGGTTAAGCCATATCAGTTCCTTCAACCATAAAAAATAAGCTCACTTAAACTGCTGTATAAATATAGTATACTATACTGACAACAGCTCTGGTCTTTGAACCATGTGCAGGAGAAGTTGAAAAGATAATGGATATCACAATACATTAAAGACCTTCTAATAGCCTTCCTTTTTTCTCCCTATTAGCAAGAATACCCTCCAAATGGTTCTTACCTTACAGGCTGGGCCTATCTATTTTACAATATTAACTTTTGTGGTGGATAAGGAAGTTATGTCTACCAATGCTATTTTGCAGCTCATAGTCTTGACTGAGATGTGGAGGTTAAGTGACTTGCCAATCTATGGTCAATTATGGGTAGGACTTAAATCTAGATCTTACTGGTCTTGATTCCAAGGCCAGAATTGTATCCAAGAAATGTTGCTGCCTAGAGAAGCAAAATTTCAGCTACACTGCTGGCACACACACACATATATGCATATATGTGTACCCACACATGCATATACATGTATGTATATATCACATATAATGTAGAAATTTATATATTCTTGTGTGAAAACATACTCAGCTAAGAGTCAAAAAGATCAAGAAGAAGATCTTGCCTTTATCAAGTCATTTAATTTCTCTGAAATGCAGTTTCCACACTTATAAAATTAGGATAATACTATCTACTTCCCAGAGTTGTGATGAAGACCAAAGATAATGAATATAAGGTACTATACGCACTTTAACATACATATATCTTCTGAGACTAGATCTGTAATTTTCAGATATGTTGCAATAAATGTCAATTATCATAATCATAAGTCTTGATCCCTTTCCTCCTTCTATTTATGATTCTTGAGCCTATGAAGCTTTATTGGTCTTTATCAGCTCACAAGAATCACTGCCATCTTTGAATTCCAGGACCCAGTTAGTCCAATATAGCTATAATACAATAAATAGCCAAATATAGCTAGTCTGCAATTTTTGTATTTTGTACTGAAAAATTATATTTCATTCATTCTTCACAATAACCTGGTAAGGAAGGCATAGCAGCAATTATTACTGTCCCCATTTTAATTTGGTCAACTAAGGCTCAAGCAACCTGACCTGAAAAGGTTGTAAAGGATAAACTAGCTGAGCCTTCCTGATTCCCAGGTCCTGCTTTGTCAGCTCCTTCCTTCAGCTTCCTAATTAGATTTCAAGCACCCAGAAGGGAGATTTTTGAATCTCTCCTCAAAGTGACCTACCCATTGGACAAAGGCAGAACTAACTTGATTGATTTCACTGATTGTCCAGACTAATCCCTTAGCTTTGGTATTTCACTAGTACACCTGGCTCAGAAGGTATTTTAAATTATAGCAAGTTGGAAACTCAGAATGCTATATAAATTGAAGTCTCTAGTGCACCCTGGACTAAGGTATATAGTGGCTTTTGCCTTTATCCCTCTAATTTCTTCCCAACTTCTTGAAATGTACGCCTTATATACTTGCTAAGTCTCATTTAGCTTCCTCTACTCCCTTCAATAAGAATAGAGTTTATATTTTTCTCCAGGCCTGGACAATTTACCTTTCTTTGAGGATTTTAAAGGAAAATTTAACTATGTTGGTGTCCATGCAAACCTAATTAAGGACAGGAAGTCAATCAGGAATGAGCACTGGATTTGAAATTAGAGAACCTCTCTGGGTGTCATTTTACTCCCCTCCAAAATAAGCCCAACTAAGGTCCCATGAACTGGCTTCAAAATCCTGCTGTTACCCATTACCTTTTTGAATTTGGGCAATTACTTTTCATCTCTACTTTTGGGCTTTCTTCAAGTCCCACCTCAAATCCTACCTTCTGCTAGAAGCCTTCCCCAATTATCTCCAGTTTATCCTTTATAATGTCCTGTCCACTAGGGTTTTGCATGTTTTCTCCCCAACTCATTCTCATTAAATTATGAACTCTTTTAGAGCAGGCCATGAAGTTTTAAGGGGGTGGGGGTGACTTGTTTGTTTGTTATTGTATCCCTAGTGCCTAATATATAGATATATAAATAGATTTACAGATTTTAGGCGTTTAATAAATGCTTGTTGACTTGATTTTTTTAAAAGGTTAAACTAGGCCTTTGCATTTTAAAATCTGATATTTAGATATAACAATTGATGCATCCAGCCACCCACCCCCATTTCTATATTGGCAGACCCATCAACCGGAATCCCCCCCCCCCCCCCCGGAGCTAGCGCAGCCCACTTTTCAGGTAAGTGTTTTGTTCCCCACCCCCATCAAAAAACCATAACAAAACTGCTAAACCTCACCCAGGGGGAGGCGGCAGGTAAAATTAGGTAAAGTCCAGGCCAGAAGCATGCCCCGAATTGCATTATAGCCCAGTTCCTCAGTGGGTGGGCTTTAGGACCAGGCGGGTGGCTTGCAGTACTTTCCCGGGGAGCTAGTCGGCCTTTCTACTGCGCCTCGTCGGATTGATTTTCCACTTCCCCATGCGGGTGTGAACCCCCACCCCCTGCCAGCCTGCCGGCCTCGGCTCGACTCCAGGTGACGCTTCTCCAGTAATAGCAATCCCGGAGTTGACCGCGGGCAGCCCCCACCCCCCCGGGCTGGCATCCCTGTCGCCTCCCTTTCTCCCTCCGTGGGGCGCCACGGCGAGTAGCAACAGCAGCAGCAGCAGCGCGAGAGGCAGCAGCAGCAGTAGTAGTAGTAGTAGCAGCAGCAGCAGCCGCCGCCACAGCCGCCGAGCCGGGGACCGAGTCGTGCATTGCTGGGTAGGGCAGGGCAGAGAGTGCACGCTCTAGCCGATCTCCTAGGCTTGCTCCCAGCATGAGGGCGGAGAGCGCGAGAGGAGACGGGGAGGACGTGGGCATCGAGAGGTTCTTCAGCCCAGGCAAAGGCCGGGGGCTGCGGGCCCTCCAGCGCTACGGTGTTGGGGACCTGCTTTTCTCCTGCCCGGCCTACACCTACGTGCTCACGGTCAACGAACGGGGGAACCACTGTGAATACTGCTTCGCCAGGTAAGGCGCGCAGAGACTCCACGCGGCCCCAAGCCCCCCACCGGGTCTTCCCCTTTCCCTCTTTACTCCCGTGGCAGTAGCAGCAGCTGGCTGCAAGAAGGGAGGAAGTGAGCGGGAGGAAGCCTGAGGGCTCCGCCTGGTCCTAGAGCCCGTTGGGGCTGCAGGGGGGAGGTACTGGACGGGGGAGGAGGAGGAGGTGCACTGGGGAGGGGGAAGGAAAGATCTGTTGGGGTAGGGTCGGGCGTGGTGGTCCCTGGGGCTACCTGAGGGCCAAAGGGCGGGTTCCAGCCCCACCCCTTCGCAAATTCAATCACTTAAAAATTAGACGTTTTTTGGACCCCGCTCCAGGTCTGGGGCAAACCTCGGCTGGAGCCCAGGCTATCTTCTCCCGGATCAAATTCCCCAAGTTCTTTAGGCAGATTGAACCCAAAGACCCAAGCAGACCTTAACCCTAGATCTTTCTGTTTGGAGCATTGTGGCCTGAAATTGTATTTGAGGAAGGCCGATACAAATACTACCCCTGGTTTCGTTGAGAACCGGCGTCCCTAGTCTGGGAAGCTGCAAGCAGCCCATTCATCACTTTGCCAAACACTGAGACCCCTGCTGGGCTTTTCTCCACGTATTTACTCCAATCAGAACTTTTTCTTTTCAATGTGTAGACTCAAAGGAAGTACCGTACTTTGATGCACTTTAAATTGGGGAAGGTTCAACACTTTTTCATCTGTTTCTCTTCTTTGGCCCACTTCTTTAGCAGCAGGATTCTTCCTTTAAACTATGACTGTTGGTGAAGCTTTAGGCAAGGCAGTATTTTGGAGACCGGCGTTCAAAAGAAAGGCAGTGTGGGGCAGTGAATAGAATTGGCTTGTCCTTCAGGAAGGCCTGAGTTCAAACCCTGACTGACATTTACTGAAGATATGATCTAGTCAAAAGTAACTCTCTCTCAGTCTCCCTCACTTTCGCCCCCCTTCACCTCCAGGTAATTATTTAAGCTGTAGAGAGAGCTTTCCCATATTGCAGCTCTTGTTTAAGGAGAAAAAAGATTATTCAGACTAATTTATATGGCATTTTGTAAACAATAGCATGCCTTCACTTGATCATTTATGACTTCATTCCTAAAAAAAATGTGTGCCTGGCTGGGCAGGTGATGGTGTCTAATTTGGCAAATGGAGAAGTGGAAACTGTCATTTGGGAATAAGTTGTGGAGTCAGAACTAGAACTCAACACTCAAAAAAACATTCCATGACTTAATTTAGCTGTCTGGAGTATATGGGCTCTGTCCAGAACAGGTATCTACTAAATATTTCTTACGTGAATGATGACTGGGTTTTTAAGAAAGGATTCTTAGATCTCTGAGATTTGTAATTCTACATCATTTTTAAGTACAGCTTCAAGACTATAAGGGTCCTTAAACATCAATTCTTCCAGGCCTAACCAAGTTTGCATTGATCTCATCCATATTCACTAGTGTCTCTCTTATATCTTATATCCCCCTTCACTTCCTGCCCCATCTCTTTCTCCATCTTACTTAATTCAGAAACTCAGACATCTGCCTGAAACTGACACATGTCTATTTGGAGTATGTCAGGCTCACCCCATAACACACACACACACACACACACACACACACACACACACACACACACACTCGTGCTCANACACACACACACACACACACACACACACACACACACACACACACACACGCTCTCGTGCTCAGTCCCAAGAAAGCCAACTAAAGCCATGCAAAAGAGGTGATTGATAGACCAAAGTACTTTCAAGCCCAACACCTTTTTTTTTTTTTTTTTAAGATTTGATTAGATTTCTTTTGAGAACCAGTTCCTCTGCTGAGTATGTAATCCAGAGCAAGTCACTTTCTGTGCTTCTCCATCTCCTTGGTAAGGATAATCATCTTTGTCTCCATATTACCTCAAAGGAATATAATGAGAGCACCAAAAATGAGGTAATGTACAGGTCAGATCCAACCACAAAATCTTGGAAGCAGTTGTTTTTAGCCTCTTATATGTCATGGACTCCTTGGACAGTCTAGTGGAACCTATAGACCCCTCTGTTTCTCAGAATGTTTCAGTGCATTAAAAAAAATACATAGGCTTATAAAGGAAACAATTTGTTGAAATATAATTATCCAAATATTTTTTAAAAATAAGTTCCTGGTTCCCAGGTTAAGAAAGCCAAGAGTTCTCATTTTTCTTGCATAGGAATTTTATTGTAATGAATATTTCCTGAGTTAAGTCTCCCCTTCCCCCTATTTCCCTTGTAATACTTTTTTCACAGTTAGCAAACCAGCTTAAACTTGTATTGAAGAAAATGTGGAGGTCTTCAAAATTAAGGCATTCTGCAGTCTCACAGGGATAGGAACTTCTTCAGTGAGTAACAAAATTAAATTCCTGCTTCGGGAATATTTCAGTATAAAATGTATTTCCCAAGATGCTTTAACCTTGCCACAGATTTCTTAGAATTTGATTTTTCTGGAACATGTTCTAAATGATTCATCAACATTAGAACAATTTCAGAATATTTAAGGGTCTTCTAACTGGGTCCTAGCCCTGTCAAGCTTCACAGGCATGGGGTACTAGCATGAAAATCTTGGTCTAGAATTGAAAAACCTGGATATGAATTTTCTCTTACAGTCAATCATTCAGTCAAATACACATTTATTAAGCACCTGCTAAGTGCCATGCAGATGTTGACTGTTGGACGATACAAGTACAAAGACAGCCCCTGTCCTCTAGGAACTTACAATCTAGTGGAGGAAGACAACATAGAAAAAGAAGCTGAAAGGAAAAGAAGCAGGGGATTAGGGAGTGGAGGATCTAGGGGGGAACTAGACTCCTTCCCTTCAAAGAAAAGAATACACAAAAGGACACTAGAGAAAATACCTGCCTGGGAGCATGGGTGCCCTCCTTAAATGAAAAATATGGGAGAAACTCTTCATTCACACTAGTCAGGACATAAAGTAATGAAGGTATTGATGAACCTTTAAGTGTGGAGGCTAATGAAATCCTGCAGGATGATTAAGTTCCTGGGTGCATGACAAACTCTCAACAAGCATTTATTAGACATCTAAGGTGTTCCAGGTTTTCAGACCTTAAGCTAATAATTTGTCAGATTCCCAGTTGCCTCATCTTGAAAGTAGATATGCTAATACTTAAAATATCTGCCTGACAACATGTTTGTCAAGCTAAGTCATAAGGATTATCTATTTGTAGTAATTTATTTCTTTATTACCCTACTACCATGTTGGTGAGCCTATGGCACATGTGCCAGAGGAGGCTGCTCCCTTCCCCTCTCTACACACTCCTTAAGGGCATTTCTCATATGACCCACCCCTCTCTCCAGCAGCCCAACGGGAACCTTTCTTCTCTCTCCTGTCTGGAGTAAGGCAGGGGGCTCACAAACAGCAAGAGGCTGCAGTTTGGGTACTTGATCTCTAAAAGGCTTGCCATTACTGCCCTACTATGTGTTGTAGTATGCCTGGAAAAAAAGAGACCAAAAAAAGTTCCTGGCACTTTAACATTTTACAATCTAATGGGAGAGAAAAATTGCAAACAATGAGGTACAAACAAGATAGAGATAGGATAAATTGGAGATCATCCTAGTCACTAGTATTAAGGGTGGTCAGGAAAGACTTGTAGCAGGAGGTGGGATTTTAGCTGGAACCTGAAAGAAGTTAGGAGATGGAAGTGAGGACAGGGATAATTCTAGGCATTCAAAACAGTAAGATTTTTTTTTTTTAATTCTTACCTTAGAATTGATAGTTAGTGGGAGCATCTGGGTAGCTAAGTGGATTGAGAGCCAGGCCTAGAGATGGGAGGTCCTGGGTTCTAATCTGGCCTCAGACACTTCCTAGCTATGTGACCCTGGACAAGTCACTTAACCCCCATTGCCTAGCCCTTAGCACTCTTCTGCCTTGGAACCAATGCACAGTATTGATTCTAAGATGGAAGATAAAGGTTTTAAAAAAAAGAAAGAAAGAAATGATAGTATCAGTTCCAAGACAGAAAAGTGGTAAAAGGGCCAGAAAGTTAAGTGATTTGCCTAGGGTCACACAGATAGGAAGTGTCTAAGGCTAGATTTGAAACCAAGCCCTTTTGACTTCAGACCTGGTGCTAAAGAATTGATAGAGATAAGAGTTTCTTATGCAAGGAAGTCAGTATCACTGAATTGAGTAGCATATGTTAAGGGAAATAAAGTATAAGAAAACTAAAAGTAGGAAGGGGCTGAGTTATGAAGAGATTTGAAAGTCAAACAGAAGATTTTATATTTGATCTTGGAGATAATAGGAACAATCAAGTTTTATTTCAATGTTTAGGGGACAGGGAAAACATGGTTAGACCTATACTTGAGGAAGATCAATTTGTCAGCCAAATGGAAGATGGATTGGAGTGGAAAGAAACTTGAGGTAAGGAGGAGACCCACCAGTAGGTTATTGCAGTAGTCCAGGCATGTGGTGATGAGGGTCTGTGCTAGGGTGATAACAAGATCAGAGAATGAGAGATGTTAAGAAGGTAAAATAGAAAGGATTTGGCAAGAGATAGCAGATATTGGGGTGGGGGGGAGGTGGAGCTGGTGAGAAGCAGTGAGGAAAGCACAGTTTAAATCTTCGAGCATTTATAGAAATGTAAGTTATGTTCTTGTTCTCAGTAAAGGAGAAAGCAGCCAAAGCCGCAGTGCTACATTTTAGCTTTTCCTTCTGGGTATAGGACTACAGGGCAAGTCTTTTTAGGCCAAATTTTAACTTCTGGTCTTATCCCATAAAATTTGGGGACTAAAAACAGTCCCCCTCCTCATTTCAGATACCTCTTAGTGATAAGCTAATAGGGCCCCAGGTGGAAAAAAAATTTTTTTTTTTATCATACTCAGCTCATTGAGAAGATTTACTTGGTCTTAAAATATATACTCATAATTATGGACTTGAGCTATTTCAAAGCCACTGGGATCTTAATGTTCTACTAATGTTGGACTGACTGGTTTTACAAAGTGTTCTTTTCCCTAATTGTCCCCTAGATTTATTCTGGATTCAGTAATATGACCCTTTCCACTTTTATCATTTTCTAACATCATGTATAACAATCTCTTTTCAATCAACTAGAATTAATTAAATGTCTAGATACTTCTGATCTAGGCATCATTCAATCTTTCATTGCCATTTAACCATACCTATTTCCCCCCCTCAATAAACTATTCATCCACAGAAAATTGACAATTGCTACACAAGAGATTTTCTTATGGGGATGGAGCTGATTCTGATAGGCTTTGGTGGAGAATCTTTTGAGAAAAGAAAGTAGGCACTCCTTCCTCTCATAATAGCTAACATTCATATAGTACTTTAAAGTTTGCAAAGCACTTAGCATGTTTTACTTCATATTCATAACAGCCTTGGGTTGTAAATACTATTATTATCCCCATTTTGAGAATGAAGAAGCTGAGGCTGAGGGAGGTTAAATAACTGGGCCAGAGTAATACAGCTAATACGTTTCTGAAGCGATCCAAAGTCAGTATTTTCTGACTTTAAATCCAGAGCCCTCCTTCTCCCAAATATGTATCCATGGTACCCTAGAATAGTTATATTTGCTCCATATAGAACAAATAAATAATATCTCTTGTACTCTGTCCCAGTCATACCATATCTGAAGTATTGGGTTCAGTTTGGGCGGCAGGTATTATTGGGTAGGATATTGACAGGATGGGACACATCCCGAAGAGGGCACCTAGGATGGTGAGACCAACTGGTCTGAGTCATATGAGAATGGATTGAAAGAACCAGAGATATTTAGCCTCAATGCAAAAGCAAACTTAGTGGATAAATGTCTTTAAGTATTTATAGGGGTGTCCTGTGGAAGGAATGGACTTATTTTAGTTGGCCCCAGAGGAACTAGCAGCAACATGAGTGATATGGGGGGGATGAGATTTCTATTTAGATACAGGTTAGATTAGGAAAATCTCTAAGACCCCTTCCAATTCTGAGATCCTGTGATTAATTTTGACAAAAACTAGGTATTTCCAGCTATGGTAGGTCTTGCCATACTATGAAAATGGGGCAATTCCCCCCAAACACCTCCATATGGTTATAGCTTTGCCTAACTCTAACACAAACTATAAGAATATTTTCAAGTGAAATAAAAGGATATTGGAAAAAGGGGCCAGGAAGGTGTCCTTGCCACATGGCAAGAAGGATATTGCTACTAAAACAGAATGATTAAATTTTTCTGTTCTTTAATCTTTAGCAGGATTTTTACAGATGTGGCAAATAGTGGTCTTTATGGCTTTAGATGTTATGGTACCATATCTAGCATATTTTTCATATGCAAGGAACCTTTTCTGCTATAACTTTCTGGGGTTTAGAGGCTGGCAGCACATTTGGAATTCATTGCAGATAAAAGGAAATAGCAGATTCATGGTTGACGTTCACCAATGAATCAAAAACCATCATCTAGCACCTCCTTAAGGAAAAAAACCACACACATCCACAAAACCATCCTCTAAAAATGCTGAATCAGATCTGCTAATCCAACAAAAGAGAGTGACCATTGGATGAAAAGTAGTATGGCCCTGTACTCTGGTACAGTCTAGGGATTTTAATCAAATTCGGTGTGGTGAATTTGATTAAGGGTACATCACTTCTGCTTTCCTTCATAAAGATGGTGATGATATTAAGATTATATGTGCAAGGGACCTTCTAGAGCATCTATAGCCAACCTATTTATTTTACAAATAGGGAAAATGAGGCTCACAGAAATAGTGATTTTTTTTTTCTTTTATTGCACAGGTATTAATAGCAAATATTCATATGTAGGGCTTTTAACTTGATCGCATATTTTCCCCTTTTCACTGTGCTTTTTAAAATATTTTTCCCTTTGGGGAAAAAAAAACAATCACATAGTTCAAGGGAATTAAGCAAAGCTAAAGGAAGGAATAAAAATTTTTTTTTAGAAGTTAAAAAGTTGGGGGCAGCTGGGTAACTCAGTGGATTGAGAACCAGGCCTACAGATGGTTCAAATCTGGCCTCAGACCCTGGGCAAGTCACTTAACCCCCATTGCCTAGCCCTTACCACTCTTCTGCCTTGAAGCCAATACACAGTATTGACTCCAAGACGGAAGGTAAGGGCCTCAAAAAATTAATTAATT
Source organism: Gracilinanus agilis (assembly GCF_016433145.1). Classification (NCBI taxonomy): domain Eukaryota; kingdom Metazoa; phylum Chordata; class Mammalia; order Didelphimorphia; family Didelphidae; genus Gracilinanus; species Gracilinanus agilis. Next base: position 120,947,729 of record NC_058133.1, read on the forward strand.
AACAAACAAACAAAAAATTTAAAAAAGAAGTTAAAAAGTCAATAAGAGACAATGTTTTAACTAGGGTTTGCTAAATAGTTTAGATTTTACCAGAACTGGTACTACTGACATAAGAAATGTAAAAAGTTTTGTCATAGTGGATAAAATGCTAGAAGGACTTAAAGTCAGGAAATTGTGGAGGCTCAAAGAGATAATATATTAAAAAAAAACTCTTTACAAACCTTAAAACACTCTATAAATGTTCCCTATATTATGTCTTCCCTGTACTCAGAGTACTCTAGAAAGACAAGTATTTTCTCACCTTTATCTTAAGCATCTTCAGACCTTACAATCTTTTTTAGCTCAAGTTACCAACAAGTGAAATTTTGAAAGTATTTATGATGTAGTCATTCAGTTCCCTTTGGATCTTTTTCTTTCATGATTATTAGCATTGCTTTTTTTTTTTTTTTTTTTTTTTTTTTTTTACATTTTTAAACCCTTAACTTCTGTGTATTGGCTCCTAGGTCGAAGAGTGGTAAGGGTGGGCAATGGGGGTCAAGTGACTTGCCCAGGGTCACACAACTGGGAAGTATCGGAGGCCAGATTTGAACCTAGGACCTCCTGTCTCTAGGTCTGACTCTCAATCCACTAAGCTACCCAGCTGCCCCCTAGCATTGCTTTTTAAATTGCTTTGTAAATTCTTTTAATAATCCAAGACTAAGTGCTTTAGTTTGGCAACAGTCAGCCCTTTCTTAATCTTAAAGTGTTTATATAATCTGGTGAAGAACACTGAGCACCTATTTATTTTGAGAACTTGGAATAGTTAAAAATAATTTCCAAGAAAACTTTGTATAAAGTTTTCATTCCACAACTGTCATGCGGTTTCCCTTTCTTTAATTTCCACCCAGTTCCCCTTTGCCGGGAGTTCACATCTCAAGACATATTTTAGAGATTCCAAAGTTATTAGCCCCCTATTTACAAAAAAGGCATTGCCTTTAAAACAAAATGGGGCTCAACAGTGCTCAGGCACCCATATCTAGTGTCAGAAGTTGGTATTGCTGATTTGTCTTGGCATCTTGGACTTTTTTTGAATTGGTATGGTATCTCCTTACTTTCTCTTTATTCACTCAAAGACAGCATAATGTCATTACAGTTTTTATACCACCTTGCTTTTGCCGGGACATAAAGGAGGTGAGTAATTTTTATTAGCACAGGCTTATAGGGTTGAAAGCAGAAAGGTCCCTTAGAGATTACTCATTGAACTTCTTCATTTTATGGATAAGGAACCTGAGGCTCATAAAGGTCCTATATGATGGTGATCATATAGCTTAGTCAATAAGGAGAGCTGGGACACGAATGAACTGAAGTTTCTAGATTCCATATTGAGTGCTTTTCTTATTACAAGTCTTTTATTATTAATTTCTAAAGTTTTTTTAATTTTAAAACTTTTTCTTTTTTAATTTTATAAAAAATTTATAAATATATAATTTTATTTAAAAAACAATATTTTTAACATTTTAAAACTTTTTTCTCCCTTCCAGTTCCAAATGTTCTGATTTCTAAATAATTTTATAAAAGCGGCTAATTATTAGCAGACATTATTATTGTATCTGTTAACTCAGGCATATTGTATTTCCTTTTAATGACACTTATACTCATCTACCTAATCTCAGACAAAATGTCAGTTTTACCTAAGCATTTTTGTCTTTACTTTCATGTTCTCTTTTGTAACCTTGCAGTGCCATAGCTAGGGGAAAGTCCTGGAATTCCAAGTGAAAATCTGATAGACTTTTCACTAGTTGGTTTTAAAAATGGAAATTTTCCCAAAATGTTTTCAAAATTTTAATTTACTCTTAAGGATTGTTAAAGTGAAAAAAAGAAATCTTATTTTGTTGTTTTATTGATTATTTGTGGCCAATTGGACCCCCTTTGGGGTTTTCATAGGCAAAGACTCTTGAATGGTTTGCTATCTCCTTTTCTGGTTCATTTTATAAATAAGGAAACTGAGGCAAATACAGTTAAGTGACTTGCCCAGGACCATGCAGTTAGTAGATGTCTGGGGTTGGATTTGAATTCAGGTCCTTTTGACTCCAGGCCTGGAACTCTTATCAATGTATTACCTAACTTCCCCAAACCCATTTTAGGGTCCGTCTTTTCTTGATATTTACCCCAAGGAAGATTGTTGCCTGATCCTAGGGAATGGAAGTACCTTAAAAGTTTTTCTAATTTAGTTTTGAAACATGATTATTGAGTTACTTCCTCTCTTGATCACTCCTCTTAAATACTAGTAGCAGTAAGAAGTAACATGTAACACTTTCAGGTTGCAAAGCATTTTATATACATTATCTCATTTGCTCTTTATCACAACCCTGTGAGTCAGGTGCTATTATTCCCTTTTTACCTATGAGAAAACAGAGTTAGACAAAGTTAAGTGATTTGCTCAGGGTCCACAACTATTAAGTGTCCGAGGCAGGATTTGAGCTACATTCTCCTGACCCCAAGTCTGGCATTCTTTCCACTGTATCACATTGACTTTCTTAATAACATTGCAAGGGACAGAATACCTTTCTTTTAGCTTTAGAGGTACTCTGTAGGTAACTTTCTTTCTTTCTTTCTTTCTTTTTTTTTTTTAAACCCTTACCTTCTTTCTTGGAATCAATACCGGGTATTGGTTCCAAGGCAGAAGAGAGGTAAGAGTTAGGCAATGGGGGTTAAGTGACTTGCCCAGGGTCACACAGCTAGGAAGTATCTGAGGCCAGATTTGCACCTAGGACCTCCCATCTCTAGGCCTGGCTCTCAATCCACTGAGCCACCTAGCTGCCCCTTGTAGGTAACTTTCTTAATTATTTAATAGCACAGTGTTAAGTGATAAGAGCTTGATTTTGATTAATTTTGCCTACCAATTCTGAGAGACAGACAGAAGTCAAATTTTATTATTCCTCTATTGCCTATGTTGAAGCCCAGAGCAAGGAGTTCTGCTTAATATAGCAGCTTTGATGAAAATATCCCAATTCTTAAAAAAAAAAAATAGCTATCCGGGGATCACACCTGACTCCAGCCCTTCTGTTCTTGTAGCTTTAGGTTTGAGTCATTTGATCTAAGCATGACTCCTACGTAGCAAATAAAATAATCATCTCCTATCCATGACTTCACAAAAATACAAATTTCTAGCAAATTGAAATGATATTGCTATAAATAGTTGAAGCTTTGTTTATGGAGATCACAAACCAAAGTACATTTTCAAATTGCTTCACTGATGATAAAGAGTAGCATAGCAGGATAGAAAAAGAATATCTAAATAATCATGAGCCTCTGAATTTCAGAACAGGAAGATCCCATACCCTCCTGATTGAGAATCATTTCCAGAATCAAAGAAAGAGGAAAAGGACTCCTGTGTGTAAAAATTCTTATAGTGGCTCTTTTTGTAGTGTCAAAGGACTGGAAACTAAGGGGCTACCAATCAATTGGGGAATGGCTGAACAAATTGTGGCATATGGTTGTGATGGAATACTATTGCACTATAAGAAATGACAGGTAACAATGCCGTTTTCTGGTTTCAGAAAAACATGGGAAGTCTTATATGAACTGATACAGAGTGAAATAAGAAGAATCAGGAAAACAATTTCTACAATAACAGTAATGTTATAAGACAAACACCTTTGAAAGACTTAGGAACTCTTAACAACACAAAGAAGACCCATAGTTCCAGAAGACTCAAGATGAAACATGGGACCAATTTCCTGTTAGATAAGCCATAGACTCAGAATACAGATTGAGGCTTTTTTTTTTTTTAATGGCTAATACAGGAATTTATTTTGCTTACCTAACATGTCTGTAATATGTAATCATGCTTTTCACAATGGGTGGGATTGATAAAGTAAAATTCAATTTAAAAAAGAAATTGATTTAAAAAAATTAAATGGGGGTGGGGGAATAGCTAAGTGGCTCAGTGAATTGACAGCTAGACCTGGAGATGGGATATCCTGAGTTCATATCTGGCCTCCAACAGTCATCATTTAACCCAGGCCCCACCCCCACCACACCCCCATTGCATAGCCCTTACTACTCTTCTGCCTTGGAACTAATTACATGGTATTGATTCTAAGATGGAAGACAAGGGTGTTGTTTTTTTTTTTGTAATTTAAATAGTGAAGGAATATTTAATTCATTGCATAATTTTTTCAACCTAATTAAAAAATATATTTTCTTAAGCATCTGTAAGTAATTAGTCAAACTCCTTTTAAAAGCATTCTCAATCATATTTGTGTCATAGAAGCCTTTTAGCAGTTCGATGAAGCCTATAGGCCTCTTTTATTGACTCTTCTCCATAAAATAAAATGCACAGAATTACAAAAGAAATCAATTATATCAAAATATAATTATAAAAATATTGTTTTAAAAAATTCATAGATCTCAAGTTAAGAACCTTTGATTTAAAACTTATAGTGACAGGAAACACTATTTTTTTTTTTAGTTTAGTAAGAAATTTATTTTCTTATGTCTGTAGTGTCTAACACAACTACATTTATGATACAAAACTAGTCTAGTATTGAGTGCATGTTCTGGTTAACACAGAAACACTATTTTTTAGAAAACCCTTACATTCTATCTTAGAATTGATACTAAGTACCCATTCCAAGGCAAAAGAACAGTAAGGGCTAGGCTATTGGGGGGTTAAATAACTTGCCCAGGTTCACACAGAGGAAGTGTCAGAAGCCATATTGGAACCCAGACTTCCTGACTTCAGATGTAGCTCTCTACCCACTGAAATACCTAGTGGTCCTGGCAGTATTGCTTTTTAAAATTGCTTTTGGACTGTTCCAAGTTGTTAGAAAAATGGTTAGTATATCTAACTGCAATTATTTTCTTTTCTTGTTTTTTCCCCTCTGGTTCAGACTGGATGTGGTGCAAACAGCCACTCATGAACCCCATCCCGCTGCTGATTAATCCAGAAGCTTTGATGGAACATGCCCATCCTCTTTTCCTCTTCCAGCAATCTGGTGGCCAGTCCTTGCTTCCAGAGGCTCATCATACTAATACTAGACTTAGTTTGGAAGCCCAGGCAGCTTAGCACACTGCAACTCCTGATCAGTTGTATGATTTTACACTTCAGCTCAGAACTCCTTAGTTCAAGTGAACCACTGGCCTTGGCCTCCCAAGCCACAGAAATTATAGGCATTTAACACCCTACCCAGCTAAAATCTGCCTTTCTTTAACTCAAATTTGTTCCACTTAGTTTTGCTGTCAGTAGTAATGCAAAACAAACACAATCCCTCTCCCACAAGTCAGTCCTTCATCACTCTTTGAAGAAAGCTATTGTGTCACCTTTAAATGTTTGTTTTTTTTTTTTAAGTCTTTTCTAGGCTAAGTATCCCTATTGCTCTCAACTGATCCTCTTATGACATCAGTTCCCTTGCCAAGCCAATCATACTCCTGGATATATAGGGTTTAGAGCTTGAAAAGACATATTATCTTGTCAAACTTATTCATTTCATAGATTATGAAACTGAATCTAGGAATCAGGATCTCCCAGGTTCTGCATAACAGAACTAATATTTGAACCTAGCCCCTCTGAGTCCCTAATCTACTGTCGTGTCCATGAAACCCTGCTGCCGCTTGTCAGTGCCCTTTTAGAAATGTACTGAGGACTGAGCACACACAGTAATCCTCTCGTGATCTTACAAAGAAGGAAAACAACAGAGCTGTCATCATCCTCATTATGGATACTTTGCTTCTGTTTCCCTAACATAATATCAACCTGTTTTGGGCTGCCATATGGTACTGTTGACTCTTATAGGGTTTGCACTTTACTTAACCCCCCAGATTAGTTTCCATAGGAATTGTTGACTAGCTTTGCTTCTATCATCCTATCCTTGTGCTTTTTGAGCTCAAGCCCAGGACTCTACAGTTTATCATGATTCCATTTCATCTTATTAGCTTCTGTCCACCATTAAATCTACCAAGATCTTTTGGGGTTTTTCAGATATTTTAATAGCTGTCCCTCCCAACTTTGTTACCCACAGATTTCTTAATTCTATCATATATGCCTTCATCTAAATCAGTGGTTCCCAAACTTTTTTGGCCTACCGCTCCCTTTCCAGAAAAAATATTACTTAGCGCCCCCTGGAAATTATGAAACTATTTATTGAACTCAGAATAGAATGTAATACAAAAAAAGTGTGGCCATCACCACCTCCCTGGATCACTGCAGCACCCACCAGGGGGTGGTAGCACCCACTTTGGGAATCACTGATCTAAATAATTTTTTAAATGTTTAGTTCAGTTGGCCAAAGAATAGACCTTTGGAGTAGCCTGTTATAAATCTCCTGCCCTAACATAAGTCTGTTTGACTCTTTGGGTCCAGACATTTAATCAGTTTTGAATGGATCTGACTATATAGTCTTCTAGTACTTATCTTCCTTGCCCAGAAAGTATATTATGAGAGAATGTCAAATGCCTTCCTGAAATGCAGGTCTCCTAGATCTGTGACATTGCCCTATTATGCCAGTCTAGAAGCAATACCACAAAAAGGAAATGATATTAGTTTGGCATAGCCTCTTCTTGGCAAGTCTAAATGTTCACAAACTCATAAACATACTTTGATGAGCTTTTGCTCTCATTGGTGTGAATACTCTTCCCATTGGTATACATCAAAATTAATCCAAACCTTCTTATCTCATGTATTCGTTGGCTTTTCCATAAATCCTCCAATGGGCAAGAGGCCTTTCTTTATATTTCTATTATCATATGCAGCTTTCAGGTAGTCAATCTGCTGTTCCTCACTCTTGATATGTAATTAGCCCCCATCTTTTTCTAAGTCATATATATCCTTGAGGTCTTTTTAGAATTTTACCTCTTTCATATAATTTCTTGTTGGTAATATGCTGAGGTTTTCTTATAACCAGCATGCTGCATCTCATCATTGTTCTTTGGTTCACCTATAGTTTTGTTTTTCAGAAATCATAGTCTTCTATGACTCAAAGCCACTCAACTATAATGTAAAGATACTGGTGTCAGAAGCAATAGTGGAATCAAAATTATGCCCAGTTCTCCAAATGCTATTCAACCTTCTCTTGTTTAGTTTTGTTCCCCTATTTATTAACTATCTGCAGTACCTATCCAAGATATCTACATGTAATCTCCATTTACAAAAGAAAATTCTCATCATGTTAGAAAAAGATGAGGATCATAGCTGTAGAACTGAAAGAGATGTCAGAAGCCAGCTAGTCTAACCCCTTTTTTTCCTTTGGATGAAGGAACTGAGACCTGAGGAAGTTAAGTGATTTGCCCAGGGTCACACAAATAATAAGGAGTAAAAGTGGAATTTGAACCTAGGTCCTCTGATTCATAAGTCCATAATCTTCTCCCTTCACCGTGATGATTAATAATTCCAGAAGAGTTATACCTGGCTGGCAAGAAGTTTTCAGACAATTGTTTGGATATAACCAAATCTGCTGCTATTTGCCCGAAGAAGATAACAAAGCTCCATGAATGTCCCCCCTTCAAGAACCTGCAGTTTTTTGTATGTTGGCTTCTTGTTCTTTCTCCTTATAACTTGGGGTCTTCATTTGTCTGAAGGCAAAGCTAGATTAGGGGTATAGTTGCAGCAGATAGATTGCCAGACCTGGAGTCGGGAAATTAGAAAAACCTCAATTCAAATTCAGCCTCAGACATTAGCGTCCTGACCCTGAGCAAGTCACTTAACTCTTTTTGCCTCAGTTTCTTCATCTGTAAGATGAGCTGGACAAGAACATGGCAAACCACTTCAGTATCTTTGCCAAGAAAACCCCATTTGGGGTCAAGAAGACTGAGACACACATCAACCACAATTCATGCTATGCAAGATATTTAAGATAACTGGGTTATTGAAGAGTTGAACCCTTAACTTTGACCTCCTAAGTACTGAATTTTAACTAAGTGAGCCAGTCTGGAAGGTACACTTTATTTTGTGTGGGTTCTTAATATACTCCTTCTCAATTCCAAAGGCATTCACAAAGACTCAAAGAACAAAAGGAAATCCGAGCTTTTGGAGACTTCTTTAAAGGGCAAAAATGTGCAATTGAATGGGAAAAATAACACCAAAAAAATTCTTGTAGGTTCAGGAAACAATTTTCCATTATTGTCTGCTCATTCATTGAGAAGCCAGCTGTGACTCTCAATAACTTAGCCAGCCTTCCAGCTTCCAATCATCACCCCCGACTTCTAGTTCCTCCCTCTTAAATCACCTTGTATTTCCTTTTATAATTTATTTTGTATAGATATACACACTTTTCTCTTTTAGTCTCTCACCACTAAAAAAAATGATTGCAAACTCCTTGAAGGTAGGGATGAGCTCCATAGTTTATTTAACTAAATATCTATGCTGATCTCTAGAGTATGCATTTTTAGCTTTTTCTTTTGTGGATGGTTGAGTGATTATGGATTTCCTCCAAGATGCTCTGCAGTATTCTGGGACTCACCATCTGAAAATAGGAGAATTCTCAGGACCTTACTAAATAGAGGGAATCCTCCTTAAACTTGAACTAAATGCAAGATTTCTTGTATGACCATTATAAACTTTTGGCAAGTTTATATCTCCTTCTTTAATGTATCACCTATCAGAAGGGATCAGAAGGTTGTGAAATGAGTTTATCTCTTTTATGTCTTTCAAGGAGTTTTGAATAATTTTAATCTATGCATGAGAGGTAACTTGTTGAAAGAGAGCCTTTGAGGTAGCATATTGTAAAGGGCTTAGCATAGTTTCTGGCAGATTGAAAGTGCTATATAAATGTTAGCTATTATTATAATTATTGTTATAGAATCAAATGCTTTTTATAGTTAACAAGTAGCCAGTGCAGTGAGACTTGTGTTCTATGTGTTTTTCAGTTAGTGTTATAATAGTAGATATGTGGTCTATCGTGAAATAACATCACATGAAAGTAAAGAATAATTAGGAAGCATTATTTCACCAAATGCAAAATGATAAAAAATTCAACTAGTCTAATGTCGCTAGAGTTGGATGTTGGATCAAATCATGGGTTTCTGTCCATAGTAGATTATTTGGGCAAAGTTCCTAAATGACTCATCTTCCAAGATTTATTTCTCAACTTTAGATCCAAGGAATGCCTTGACTTATAGCAGAATTTTTTTTTTTTTTTTGGCCTGGCTAAAAGAGTCTTTGCATAGATTTCAGATCATTCTACAGGTGCCTTACTTTCAGTGAAAGCCTCAATGGATGTGGATCCTCTTGATGTCTTCCCTACAAGACTCAGAAAAATATTTTCCCACATGGCTTCTGAAGATTTCCCCTGGGCATTAGGCTTAAACAATCGTCTTCTTCAATCTCTTGGAGATGTTGTTGTCTTTGATCTTCTAAGTGTAACTTGCTACTGACTCATTCCTTTTTGTCCTGATTGAATTACTTGAGAGATAATTTAATATAATGTCATGTTTGGCCTTAGAACCAGGAAGACATAAGTTCCAGATATATCTCTGACACATACTGGGCTGTGTGAACCTGAGCAAGTCAGTTAACTACCTCTTAGGCCTCTAGCAAACTTTAAAAGTTTCAGAGAAGGTTTTGAAAAAATATATATACACAATATATGCATATGTGTTTAAGTATAAAACATATATACACACTTATCATGTGCATATTATATTTTGTTAAATAGTTCCCAACTATATATAAAAAATTTAACATTCTTTTTTCTAAAATTGAATTCTAAATTCTCTCTCTCCTTCCCCTGCTCCTTGAGAATATATCAATTATACATTCGAAGTCATGCAAAACATATTTCCATATTTGCCATTTTGAAAAAGAAAACATATATATACGCACAAAACCAAGAAAAATAAAGAAAATAGAAAAAGTATGCAGAAAAGGCTTGGACCTGCATTGGTAGAGGGAGTTTTCTCATCTGGGATAGTTCCCTGTATTACTAGAATCACAGGCCCAGTTGCTATCCTTTGAGTTCTTTGAAGTCAGTTGAGCAATTGGTTATGGCCCAGCCTTTAAAAATAAGTTGGATTTTGCTTATTACACTAGAATGACAATTGGGCTACAATCATTTGTAGACCTCCCTGTAGCCTTTAGACTCATGTCATCATTATTATCTCAGCATGAAGGATTCCCTGCAGATGGAAATCCTTTCCCTTGAACTATAAGTTAGGAGGACCCTCAGAAGTCATCTGTCCCAAACTACAATGTAGAATGGTAAAATATACGTTGTGTCTAATTATAAAACATATATATTTATTATAATCTGCACTAAAGATAATAAAAGCATTTTATTTAAACTTTTCCATTCATTTATCAAAAGAACAAATTCATATTATAAAATTTTATTTAAAGACACGTAAGTATTCTGCAAGAATACATAATAAAACTTATAGGAAGGGAAGATAATCATTGTGGTTATTGAACTTACTAGTTTTTGTTTTCTTAAGAGTCACAGATGTGATTATAATATGTAGAGAAAGGCCATGAACTCACCAATTACTTTGCTTTGACTATTGTCAAAATAGTTTTTTTGTAATTAATGTAGTGAAAAGAATGTTTGCTCCGGAGTTAGGTAACATTTGGATTTGAATTTCACCTCCATTGTGAGCCTGATTACACTTCACCTAAATCTTAGTTTCTTCATCTGCAAAATGAGGAAAATAATACTCATAGACTTGTAGTGTTAGCCTTACCAAATGAGATCATCTATATAAAGCACTTTAAAACAGCTCTGAAAATACAATACAAATGCCAGCCAACAATTCTTCCCTACAATGATCTGAAAAGCAATTAAAATGCAAAGTCCTCATAAGGACTTTTTTTTTTGGCCAACAAATACCCTTAAGAGGAGTGACTGGCATTTCATTTCAAGAGATTTTTGTTAGAAAGAAAATCTGATTGCTTTGTCTTCAGATGTTGAGAAAGCTTTACTGGCTTCATGCTCTCCTCTGACAAAACATTTCCACAAATATCGCACTGCAGTTTTGGCAAGCCCTTCTCTGATCCAAGCCAGTCAGTAAACCTAGTTTTCAAGTGATCGATGTTCTACTTCTGGGTAGAACTGATTTTTTTCATTTTTCTTTTGGGAGAACCATTAAGCTTTACTTCATTTTCATTGTTAGTAACAACATAAGCAAATTTGAAGGATTCAATTATACTTATTTTTATGAACAAAAGTGTCTTTTGTCTTGCCCCCACTCATTTTAAAAACTCTTTTATATTTTGTTAGTAATTATGTTTCTCAAAAAGATACACCAAGTAGATCCTTAAAACACAAGGCTATAATTATTATAACAACTACCTGACACCACTGAAAGAAACAAAACCAAATGATTATCTCCCACTGCTTTAGGGATTGGTGGCTGATTGCAAACCCTGATCCTGTGTCATGCTAAAGACACAAGAAGGTTCCTGGGCAGGTGGGTACCTCACTGGATTGAGAGTCAGGCCTAGAGACAGGAGGTCCTAGGTTCAAATTCGGCCTCAGACACTTCCCAGCTGTGTGACTCTGGGCAAGTCACTTGACCCCCATTGCCCACCCTTACCACTCTTCCACCAAGGAGCCAATACACAGAAGTTAAGGGTTTAAAAAAAAAAAAAAAAAAAAGAAGGTTCCTGCTTTTCTGTGTGGTCAACATGATCTTCCGACCCAGGACAAGAGTTAGTATCTAGTCACACAGAATTAAGAGATCATTCTTGCCTCATCTGTCAAAAGTCAAGTTTTTGTTTGTTTATTTACCAGGTTTGTTGTTTTTTGTTTTTTAAAAACCCTTAGCTTTTTAGGAAAAAGCCTTTTCCAGTTTTTAAAATAAGGACCTTTGGTAATAGAAGTTTTACAGATTGGTAATAATTAATATTACAACTTCAAGTTGACCATTGCTTGAGTTATCTGTCATGGTCCTCCAGCTGAGACTCAAAGCATGCCAGAAGTTCTCTATTGATATCTTGTACTTGGCCAACTAGGGAGTGAGGCCAGCAGCTTGAGCTGTTCAGTCCCTTGAACCAACCAAATTTCAATACCTTTTAAGGGGAAAAGCTAGCCTAACTTTCTGAGGTATAAGGGTTAAGATATTGTTCCTGCCACAGATTTGTAAAATAAAATACATAGGATCACCAAGGAAAAGAATCATATTGAAATACATTCATTAAAACATTTTAAACAATCAAGAACATACCCTCCTCCCCGCCCCAGTTTGAGAAGCCATGCTCTAGCCACCTCCTTCATGATATAGATGAAGAAGTTGGGGACCTAGGAATTACATGGGAAGCAAATATTAACCTAATCTAATCTCTACCCAGAAAATGAATCATCAGTAAGTATTCATCCAGCCTACAGTTACTTTTAAGACCTTCAGGAACAAGCGAGTCACTATTCCCCAAGGCATAACGTATTCCATTCTTAGACAGCTCATCAATAAAATGGGGCTAAAATAGCATTTGCTTTACCCACATCAGAGGCTTTCTGTGAGGAGAGTGCTTTGTAACCCTTAAAGTATTAATTATAGAATGTGAATTCCTTAGGAGTAGATATTGGCTTAGTCTTTGTATTGAGCACTCAGAACATTGGAATTTGGGTACAAAGAAAGCAGTTAATAAAAGCTTATTGATTGATTAATTAAATGCTGGGAATATAAATATGAGCTATTTATTATTAATGAAGCCTGATACTTGAAGTCATATATGCAATTCTCTGTGTGTGTGTGTGTGTGTGTATTCTTGGGGAAAAGAAGCTTTTCTGTTTTCATTGCTCTTTGGATCATATAGAAGAATCTCTGATAGTCTGGGTACTGACTAATATATTTGCAGTCCTTGCATGGGAGTAGGCTCTTTTCAACCATAATGAATACTATTCCAAGAGTTTTTATAGGAAAAATGAGGCAAGGAAACCCTTTTATCCAGGATTCTATCAATTGGGCATCTTCTTACTTGTTACTTCCACACATCTGTAAATAACATAGTTGTTGCACTTACCTACCCTACTGGTGCTGGAGAATTCCAAAGTAACCTCTTTGAAGAACCTAAAGAAAACTAAATGGTGATTGATCATATGATCTCAGAGTTAGAAGGGATCTTAGAGACTATCTAATCCAATCTGTACCAAAGTAGGAATCTCTTTTACAACACAATTGGAAGCCTCAGGGTGCAATGGAGTGAGGCATTTGAGAGATTGAGTAAATTGGCCAGATTTATATAGCTAATCTGTATCAGAGGCAGAACTTGAATTCACTCTTCCAGTCTCTAAGACCAACACTATTCACTACCCCAAAAGTGTCAGACTCAAAAAAGGGATTCCTGAAAGCTTCATACTGACTTAGAAAACTACAAATTAACATGCCTTGTATTATAAATTAAAGACAAATTTTCCTAATTATATTTTAATTAGATTGGGCTACAACTGTGGTGCTTCTCTTTTTTAATCTAAAATTTTTATTTGTTTAATTAATTTAGAGCATTTTCCCATGGTTATAGGATTCATATTCTATCCCCTCCTCCCACCCCCTCTCATAGCCCACACATAATTCCACTGGGTTTTACATGTGTCATTGATTTCCATATTATTGATATTTGCGCTAGGGTGCTCATTTTGAGTCTGTAACCCTAATCATATCCCCATCCTCCCATGTGATCAGGCAGTTGTTTCTCTTCTATGTTTCGACTCCCCCAGTTCTTCCTCTGAATGTGGATAGCATTCTTTCTCATAGGTCCCTCATAGGTCCTGGATCATTGTGTTGCTGCTAGTAGAGAAGTCCATTACATTGGATTGTGCCTCAGTGTATCAGTTTCTGTGTATAAGGTTCTCCTGGTTCTGCTCCTTTTACTCCGCATCAGTTCCTGGAGGTCGTTCCAATTCACATGGAATTCCTCCAGCTCATTATTCCTTTGAGCACAATAGTATTCCATCACCAACAGATACCACAATTTGTTCATTCATTCCCCAAATGAAGGACATACCCTCGTTTTCCAATTTTTTGCCATCACAAAGAGCATGGCTATAAATATTTTTCTACAAGTCTTTTTCCCTATGATCTCTTTGGGGTATAAACCCAGCAGTGGCATGGCTGGATCAAAGGGCAGGCAGTCTTTTAGTGTTCTTTGGGCATAGTTCCAAATTACCATCCAGAATGGTTGGATCAAATCACAACTCAACTAACAATGCATTAATGTCCCAATTTTGCTACATCCCCTCCAACATTTATTACTTTCCTTTGCTGTCATTTCAGCCAATCTGCTAGATGTGAGGTGATACCTCAGAGTTGTTTTGATTTGCATTTCTCTAATTATTAGAGATCTAGAGCACTTTTTTCATGTGCTTATTTGATTTCTTTATCTGCAAATTGCCTATTCATGCCCCTTGCCCATTTATCAATTGGGGAATGGTTTGGTTTTTTTGTATACTTGATTTATGTGCTGTTTCTCTTAAGAGTTCAGAGAAGGGAGAGAATAGTGCAGACTGGAATAGTTACAAGAAGGCTTAGTGAAAGAAATGGTACTTAAGATTGGATTTGAAGAATAGATAGATCTTAAATAACGGGAGAAGAAAAGAGAAGACATTTCATATATTTAATGCAGTGTCCAACACACATATGTTTATTGAATTGAACAGTGGCAGGAATGGTCATGACTCATCTGTGAGGGACAATGAAGAGACCATTCTGGTGAAATGGCAGGGTTTGAGTAAAGGAGTATTGATTGGGTAGCAACACTAGACCAGTGGGAGTAGATTTATCCCCAAAGGACTAAGCAATCACTAAAAGTGTTTGAAGAAGGGAATGGTATAATAATGGTATAATAAAAGGTATTTTAGAAATCACAGATTACTACAGGTGAAAGGAATGTTAGACCTTTTAGTCCAATATTCTCATCTTACTGATGGGATCACTTGCTTATGGTCTGACAGCTATAAAGCTGAGCTGTAAAGTAAACTGTTATAGTTGAGACTCAAATCCAACGTGTGCCTTCCTGACTCCACCACTCGGCATCATTTTTTCTAAGCTTCTAAATTACCAAAGACTCCTGCTTAGGAAGGAGTTTTTACATAGATTTGGACCAAACAAAAGAAGCCTGCTTAATCATTTGCAAAATAAAATTTAGTTCAGTAAATAGATTTGAATGTCACTGGTCAATCAACAAATGAAATACCCTTTTTAAAAATAGATAGAGCTTTTGCTTTGGAGTAGTTTTTAAAATTCACAAGAATCAAAAGAAATCTAGAAAATTAATGAAGTATATGTAGTCGGGCTCTTTAGTTGAAAACTACAGTTAGCTATTTGTTTAAGGAAACTGCTAGGAAGTACTTTGGAAAAATCCATAACCTGGCTTTTCATACTGGAAAATAACCAAGGAGAGATCTAGTCTGTTCTTCTAGGGAAAGGGGAGAGAGAAAGTGCATTATCTATGAAGTAGAATTTGGAAGGCATTCTTTGTCTCTAATATTTGATAGGAGCAATTAGAAAAGGAAGAGGAGGAACCACATCAGGGGTGTCTTATGCAACTGACCAGATTTTGGAGGCTCCCTGGAAACATAGACTTTGAAGTCACCCATGTGTTTTGTTATTACTCTGAATCTACAATGTTTGAAAGGTATACTGGAAGGACTATTTTAAGTGATATTAATTGAATAATTTTCTTCTCAGCAAGGCAGCAACACAAAAAAAGGAAGAACTAGAAATAGTTATTTACACATCTCCCCCCCCAAAAAAACCACATGCTACTTATGCTTCTTAAGAGAAAGAAAGAGAGGATAGCTGTTCTCTTTAACCTTCTAAAAGAATATAGGAGGAGAAAGGAGAAAATAACTATTTTTAAAGATAAGACAATGTAGCTTTTTTTTCTAAGTGGCAGAAAAACTTATTTGAAGAACTTCTGTATTTGGGTTATATAGTGTTTTTAAAGAATTATAATTTTGGTTGAAAGGCTATACAGCAATACTGGGGACAAGAACAAGGGAGAAAGATGGGAGTAGAGCTATAAGATTGAGAAAATGATGCAGGTGCTTTAAGAAATAAATGAGAACCAATTTACACTCTTGCTTAGTGACACAAAGATAAAAGTCAGCAGAGTTGGGGTCTGAATTATCACACACTCCTGATCAGTGAAGTCGGAATGAATGAAGCTTCACCTCTTATCATTCATGTGCTGAGCTGACCACCAAGCCCTGCTTCCTCCCCATAAATCATGGCATCAATTCCAATAGTTGGGAAAACCTATTAGTTTCTACCTTAATGTCCTAAAAGGTACCTGCCTCCTATTGAGGGACTGGACTCTAAATTTTAACGAGCTAAAGAACAAAGATCTGCATTAATATAAACGTATAGTAAGGCCCTGTTATAAAGCACCCTGCTGCACACATGGATTTAGTTATACTGGGTATTAAATTGTGCATTTCTCTCACTATATGGTCTATAGCACAGGTATTGTCCTTGTCTCCAATATCATTCATAATAAATAAGGTTATAATATTCCTCAACTTCTTTCTCACTCAAAAATAAGGGCAGACAGCCTGTTTACACAATCACACAAGAAATGGGAGAGCTTAATTTTGTTCCCTATTTTCTTATTTCTTAGGTTACCTTGTAGACCTAAGCTCTTTTCTCTTTTCATTTGCCTGGGACTACAGACCCTGCCTGTCAGTTCTCATCTCCTACCACCTTTGGTGAAAAGTCATTGTTATTGCAAACCCTTTTCCATGCCAGTATCATTTTCTTTCATAGCAAAACCTGCTAAGCTTCACTTCAGAAAGTGTTAGGTGCTTGTATGATCAGATTTCTTTTTATCTAGACCAATAGCACTTGTGACAATCAATGCTTTAACTAGCAAGATTTGTTAATTACATTGCAGACTTTTAGAGCTTCATGGCTTTGGAATTTTAAAAGCAAGGGCATTAATCACCCTGTACATCTTTGTTTTCTTTCAGTTCCAGCTGATTTCCTTGGACAGTTGTGGCATATTCCAAGTTCTGTTTCTAATAGTAGCACGTGTGTTTTCCCAGGGCATCATTCCCTCTTCTCCCTATTCCCACAGTGTTTATATGAACATACCTTAAAAGTTCAAAGAGACCTTGATGCCAGCAGGGGGAAAGGAAAAATATGCCAGTAAGACCAGGGCTTTGGAAAGACAAGATAAATCCTATAAAAGGAATAAGGCTGTGCTTTAGTAGTTTATGTCCCATCCCCACCCTTGCTTTTTTTTTTTTTAATCCTAAGGGTGACCTGAATTTAAGTCTAATTTCAAATTGTATCTTTTAAAACCCCCTACAAGCATTCTGAATGTAAAGGGTCCATTTTGCTTTTCTCCCAGATGGAAAGAAAAGGCAGGGAAGGTAGTGGGTTGATGCAGTAGAACAAGAGTCCATAATATTCAGTTCTAAGTCCTGAACTAGAAGCCAGGACAGAAGAATGAAAAGAATCCATAGTTTGCCCTTTAAAAACTGGTTGCCAGGATACTTTCCTTGTGAACTAAAAAGACACTGTAAGCATCTGTGTTTATTTCTCAAAATTTAGCTACTGTATCCAAGCAGCTTAATAAATCAAATGGATGCAGTTCAGCCTTTCAGAATAGTTATCATCTGCTTTGTAAAAATGAATTTCGGTGGCTCCCCATTGCCTCCTACATAAAATAGAAATTTCTCATTTTCGCATTTAGAGCCCCATCACAACCTACCTTCAGCCTGCCTTTCCATCTTGTATTACTCTCCTTCCCACCCTACAGACCAGCCAGACTGGCCTTCTTGCTGTTATTTATACATAATACTCCATCTCTGATCCTGATGCTTTTGCCTTGTATACACCCATTCCTGGCATATACTCTATTCTCAGTGCTGCCTCTTAGAATCCCTTGTTTTCCTTTAAGATTCAGCTCAAGCACAAACTTGAACACACTTTCCTGATCCCCCAGTTCCTAGTGCCCCCCCCTCAAAATGATCTTATTATATGTGCAATTACCTTTGTTTATATCTACCTATGTACAAACTGTCTTTCTCAGGAAAATGTAATCTTAAGGACTGGACTATTTCATTTCTATCTTTGGATCCCCAACACATAGCGTAGCACCTACCTGGCATCTAGAATCTAGTGGCTTGTTGATTGATTAAAATGTCTTACATCTTCAATCAGGGGCAGCTAGGTGACTCATTAGATTGAGAGCCAGGCCTAAAGATAGGAAGTCCTGGGTTTAAATCTAGCCTTAGATACTTTCTAACTGTGTGACCCTGGGCAAGTCACTTAACCATCATTGCCTAACCCTTATTATTCTTCTACCTTGGAACCAATACATAGTATTGAGTCTAAGATGGAAGGTAAGGGTTTTTTTTTTTTTTAAAGACTTCAATCAGTCACATCATATCAGTGATTCTCCCAACTGTCCTTTTAATTAGGAGAGCCTAAAATTAGAATACTTATTCATTTATGTATTCAACAAACATTTATTGTATATAACATGTAGAATTAAACTAATAAACACGTAAATTAAAAATTGAAACCTAGATTCCAGTGGTTACTTGGAGATTCTGTGAAAGCTTATTGTCTCTAGACCTCAGTTTCTTAATCTGTAAGATGGATTAGCTGTTTGCAAATGTTATGATCCTGTAAATATGTTCCACAGAGTAAGGAAATACCTCATATTGATAATACTGCAAGGAAACTTCTATTCCCTTATGAATTTTTTTTAAACCCTTACCTTCCGTCTTGGAGTCAATACTGTGCATTGGCTCCAAGGCAGAAGAGTGGTAAGGGTAGGCAATGGGGGTCAAGTGACTTGCCCAGGGTCACAGCTGGGAAGTGTCTGAGACCAGATTTGAGCCTAGGACCTCTCGTCTCTAGGTCTAGCTCTCAATCCACTGAGCTACCCAGCTGCTCCCATTCCCCTTATGAAATTTTCAGGGATTTGACATTTAGAGAACTCCCTCGCCTCAAAAACAGTATGAAGAAACTTCTCCAGCTAAAACTTCCCTGGCAACTATAGCAAACATTTTCTCCACTTTCCTTATTTCACTCACCAGCTCAGTGCAGCTTTATTTTGAAGCTGAGATATTAAAACTATAAAAGTTCTAGGCTCACCTAATTTTTGGAAAAAAAATAAAAAAAAGGGCTTGAGACAGTTAGCCAGATAATGCAGAGCAAAAGATTTCAGGTTGTATTTTCTCCTGGCAGACTGTTACCTGAATTAGTGACAGTAATTGCCTAGGTTTCTCCTCTACTTGACAGAAGAGAACTAGCCTATGAGATCCTTTAAGTGATAAAGTGTCAAGCATTCATTTGGTAGTGAGCTCTAGCTCCCTGACTGGTAGGAGGTTGTTAAAATACTGGTATTTAGGGATAAGAACAATCCAACCAGAGTCAGCATTTTGGGTGACAGTGAGAGATCTGCAGTGTTACATCACTGTGTATAGAGGCCAGTACATGACAAACAATATAACCAAAATCTGTGGAATAATGAGGTGCTGTGGAATGAGAGTGATTGTATTGAAAGGGAGTGTTGACCTACTGTGCTTCCCATTCCAGAGAAATGATAACCGTGGAGACAGCATGGGTTGATGCAAAGTGCTAGCTTTGGAGACAGAAGACCTGGGTCCGAATTCTCTCTCCTTCAGTCACCCTTTGCCTCAATTTCTTCATCTGTAAAATGGGGAAGATAATACTTCCCAGGGTTATTGTGAGAATCAAGAGATAATAATTGTATAGCACTTAGCACAGTGTGTGGCATATAGTGAGTGCTATATAAATGTTAGCTGTTATTATTATACTCTGTTTTGCCTATTCCTACAGTGTGAAGGCCTCCCCCAAGACCACATGGAAGAATGCTTTCACACAGCAAGTAGCCAGATGCCCATTCAGTCACATCGTCCCCATTAGATTTGGCTCCATCAGACATAATACCACAGTAGGGTGGTATAGTAGAAAGACTAGATTTAGAATCAGATGACCTGGATTGAAGGTCATACAGAACCAGTGTTCTGCCCCTTATTACCTTTACAACCTTAGACAAGTCACTTCTACCTGGACTTCAGTTTCCACATCTATAAATGAGGGAGCTCAGCTAGATGAACTCTCAGGTCCTTTCCAGCTCTGTAGCTATGATCTTGTGAATTTGTTTCCTGGGATTTCTTCCCCACCTTCAGGATAATTGTCATAATCCTCAAAGGACAAAGGATTTGAAAGAGTAACTCAGTACCTGTCCTTTGCCTTATCCTCATGGCTTATGGACTAGTGACTAGATCACACAAAAGGGCCTTGGCCTTTGAGAGTGGCCATGTTGTGCTGATTAAATCCCACTCAAGATCTCAGCATGCTAGATGAGTCATTACAGCTAAAATTGCCTGTTTTCCCCTTGAGATGTTGCCATTGAGCCTGGAAATGAGTCTAAGCTACATCTTAATTAAAAGTAGATCTTTTTTTTTAATGGAGGAAGGAGGAAGAAACAATCACATACACATTAAACATCTACAAACTTACTTTTTCCAAGAAGCCTTGTCAGATATCCCCATTGTATTCTAATCACATTATTGTTATGTATAGAAACTGACATAATAACCTTCATTTATACAGCTCTTTGTGGCTACAAAGTTTTATATACCTTATATTTGACCCTCACAGCAAACTGTTTTTCAAATGAAGACCAAGGTGTTTGGAAAGGTCATAGAACTAGTGCAAAACTAGGATTCAAACACAGGTCTTCAGCCTTCAAATTTGGTGCTTTTTCTATATATATGATTCTGATGATAAACATTTATATAGCACTTTATGGTTTGCAAAGCGTTTTACAAATATAATCTCATTTTATTCTCACAGCAGTCCTGGGAAAACTATTTTTATGTCCATTTTACAAATGAGGAAACTGAGGCTTTGAGAATTTAAGTGACTTGTTTAGGATCCCACAGAAGGTGTTAAGATATTCTGCCTCCCAAGTTCAACACTCCTTCTGCCTAGCTGATTTCAACTCTGTCTGCGCTCTTGTTAACTAATGACTTGATAATTTCCATCAGTCATTTATGAGCCTGTCTCCTCCAAACATGATATAAGTTTTGGGAGAGTAAGCAATATATCTTTCGGGGTTTTGTTTTGTTTTTTTTCTATTCCTCTTCTACCCCATCCCCTACAGTACTCTTACATGAGCAACACACACATACACACACACACTCTATTACCTTGCTAGCTACTCTTATAGTAGGCACTAAATGCTTAACCAACCTATGACTTACCCCACAAAATAAAAGTTTGGATAATCCCTGCATATGGCCAAAGGAATCATGTCTTTACATCCAGAAGTACCTAGGAACAAGGGCCACGTTTGACTAGATTAGTGTGTTCTTGACAATTTTTTTTAGACCTGCAAATTTGGAATGTTTGTTATGCTTCAGCTTTGAAATGTGTTTCTCTCCCACATATCATGCAGTCTGATTCTCAGGATTCAAGCGCTGTCATGAAAACTGTAAGACAGTCTGTTTAGTTCCAACAGAAGCATTTTTGGAAAACTTGCTGTATTCTGTGGGAGTAATGTGGTGACTACCGCTCACTAACAAGAAGGAGCAAAGAATTCAGCAATGTGATTCTCCTCTCTCTCTCTCTCTCTCTCTCTCTCTCTCTCTCTCTCTCTCTCTCTCTCTCTCTCTCTCTCTCTCTCTCTCTTTCCTCTCTCTT